>NW_019384415.1:535330-614498 GCF_000671375.1 Centruroides sculpturatus | reverse complement strand
GTATACCGCGCTAATACTCTAATTTTAAATATAAATAATTAAAAATATAAAACTTATATATACAAATAAATAAGGGTAAATTGTATAAATAAAAAAATTGATTTAAAAAATTAAATCAAATATTATATTATTTTTATGAGTGTAGTTTTTAACGCTTCAGACTGATGTAACACGAAACTTATGTTAAATTCTAAGAGATATTCGTGAGTTATTAAATTACTGAATTTTTTTAATTATCAGAAATTTAAAATTGAATATTTTATTTGGAAAAAAGAAAAAAATTATTAGCTGTTACATGAAACAGCTAAATTTAATTTTTTGGATAATGGCCAGAACTACGTAATCTAATCGATGCTTCAACTTTCCACCTTTCTAAAATCGATTTTAATAGATTTATTTCTATAAACTTCATCTTTAATAATGAAATTTAAGTAACTTTATTTTTTTCCTTGAAAAAAAAATAGAAGTGCTGCAGTTATTACAAAAGATGCAATACAACAAAATAACTGAAAGAACCTTCAGTACAATGAATTTAATTAAATTACAATTGACATCATGATATTTAAAAAAGGGGGATATACTCGAAAAGAGAAATTAAAATAAACGTACAAATTCACAAAAAGGGCCAATTGTTATGAAAAATAAAGGAGTAACGATACAGTAATGTAATAATGAGATGAGAATCAACCGATAGCAAATGAATGAACATGATATATAGGCTACATTTTAAAGCTTTAAATTTAAAAATAATTTATTATATTTTATATATGTTTTTAAGTAAACTGCATACAGTTTAAGTTTGCTTATTTATTTTTCTTATTTACAGTAATGACAACGTATCTCCTCTCCACGTTAACAATAAAACCCTGAACATACACATAAAATACAATAAAAAATATAATAATTAAAACATTAGACAAAATTTAGAAGTACAAATTTTAATTTATTAAAAATTAATTTTTAATAATAATAATAATACAGGGAATCTGTAAACTGTAAGATAATTTTTAAGCTAATTTAAACATTAATATAAATTTTACTTCCGAAAATTGCTGCGTGAAAATTAATTATTTTAATTATAATTAATGTAGGTTGATGCTATTTAAATTTATCCTTCAATTCAAATTGGTTAAGCTTCGAGTTTCTACCAGTTTAGTAAGTTATAGAGAGAGAAGGAGGGAGGATAATTCTTTGTTTTGCACTGATCTATTCAACAACTACACAAACAATTTAATGATTTTATCTTTCCAGAACTTTTTTCATATAAAATAGTACAAATGGAAAAATTCAGAGTTGAAAATCGAATTCCTCTTCCTTCTTTCCTATTCCTAGAGGCACAATTTTCAGTTTTTTTTAAAGCTTTTATGCTGTGAATATACCCTATTGAATATTGAATTTTATCGATCTAGTTTTAACAGTTTCGCCAGAAAACCTTGCAGCAATAAAGATTCTTTACTTAAAATTCAAGAAAATTTCTCAAGAAGTGATATATATAGTTTTTTTTTATATATAAATATACAAAGTTACTATCCATAACTTTTCACTTTTTGATTCAAACTTAAGTAACTTATCGTGGGTCGAAATACAACTCATTAAAAAGACTTTTATTAATCTCATAATTAATTATCGAATTTTCTTACATTTTTGATATTCGGTGTAATAAAGATTTATCAATTAACTAAAAAAAAAAAAAATTAAATATTTTAATTAAAATTTAGTCTTATTATATTGAAAAATTCTAAATGATATATTACTATATTTATCAATAATTCTATATTTTAAATATCAAATTAATAATTAATAGATTAATAGATTCATACTGTCTTCCTTCTGTCCGTTCTTCCATAATCTCGAAGTTAGAAGAAAATCGAGACCAGACATGGAAAGCGGAAAGCTTAGGGGTAGGACGCCCCGATTAACTATATATGAACTTCCGGTCTGGCCCGGAAATCACGTGATTTTTAAATTAAAATATGATTAAAAATTGCAGCCGGCATTGTGACGATGTCACAATAAGTAATTGCTCGTTTTTAAAGTATATTCTACTGAATAAATGAATCCAAATACGGTAACTTTGTACAAATTAAAGCAAAATTTTTTAATAAAATTATTCTTCTAGAATATATTAAAATATAAAAAATAAAATTGTGTCTTACGATGTAATTCCTTAATGCCTCATAAAACTAATATTTACATATTTACAGAGAAAGAGAGAGCGATTTTATTTCACACTTCCTCCATTTTTTATTGTTTGTATATAAAATAATTTAAAAAAGGAGTCAATAATTTTATTTTTAACTCTTACACGATATTTTATCAACATTTATTACTTAGTTTAAGGCAATCAGAAAGCCAAATGAAGCTTAGAAGCCTTCCACCAACAATTATAGCCTAATTACTCTATAACTCATGGAACCGTATCACTAAGAAATCTACACTTACAAGTTAGTATATCACAGAATAAATTTTTTATATTAATAATACCCAAATATATTTAATTAAATGACTATACAAATATTAGAATATAATTTAAAACTATGCTTAAAATAATAACTATAAGTAAATTCTCTTAAAATTCTGAAATTGGGATCACGAGATCTAATCATAGAATTATCCACATGAAAGCCCAAATGGAAGCCAATCTGACTATTAATTAACTATTCCACATTAATGAAGTCGACCTTTACTACACTAAATCAACATTACTTCATTTTTTTTCTCCTTCCTAAAATATGAAATCACTAATTGGCAAAGAGAAGCGAACAAGTTGCTCTGATTCTTCGTATTTTAGAAATTATAAATTTGAAAAATACTTTATTAAAATAGAAGAAAATTCACCAAAATGAACGAGGTCCAACCGTTTACAAGTTTAATTATTTTAATTAAAATAAGAAATATGTATTAATTATTGTACACAAGAAATCATTTTCTTGAAAATTCCATCCGCCAATTATTGACTCTTTTTGATTTTATATATAAGCCTTTAATTATTATTATTTTTTAAACATATAACACTGTATTTTACACTATACTTCTGTTAAATAGGAATTTTAATTTGTGCGAATGATAAAATATTACGTTACGAATTAAGAGCCTTGTCAACAATGATGAAAACTTTGAAAAAATACCTCGAAAATATTTAATTTTAGTTTTCAAAAATAATATTTACTTTAATATCATTGAAAATTATTTCAAAGGGATGCTGAGATGCAATTCGCAAATCACTGAACAGTTTTTTTAAATTATTATTTGATTAAGAAAATTTAAACACCACGTTGCTATGTTTGTATTATACATATTTATTATTTGTTTAGTATAAACTAAACAACATGTCTTGTACGTGATGTATTCTCAAAAATATCTAAATGTAATTTTATTAATTCAACAAACCTACTATATATAATGTTTTCATGTAATATTGATTAGTCTCTAGATGGGTGAAGTGATTACAATTACATGAAACTATTATGTCAGTGAGTACAAAGATTAGAAAAACATCTGTACTGTGTTTTATTATTCTACTACTGTACAATGTGGGTTGTTTAAGACTTATTAAACCTGACAGATAGATTTCAGGTTTAACAAGTATTAAACAACAGTAGATTTGTGGAATAATAAGAAAATCATTGTGGAATAGTGGAATAATAATAAACAGTAAAAATAATACTCTATAAGCTAAAAATAATAAATCTATACTATAATAAAGATTTTAATATAAGCTCAATGGAAAAGAAAGTAGCACGCTTCCCTACTGTAAAAGCTTCTCAAGCGATTTTACTGTTCACTCTTAACGTTGAACAGGAAGAAATTTTAAATCATATAACTGAAATGTTATCTTCATTTAGACCAGGGGTTCCCAGCCTTTTTTTTACGTGTTGACCATTTTTAAGAAAATTTTTTCCGTTGACCTCTTTACTATTATATTATATGCTGTGTTATACATTATGTATTTATGTAACAGCACTCATACATAATTTTTAATATTTTCTAATGAATTTTTTATATTTACAAAATTTGATCAACCCCTCTTAAATTTTCATGGACCCTAATGGGTCGATAATGACCTAGTTGGGAAGTCCTGATTTATACTAAATGACAACATTTTAAATATACGGGAGAGAGAGATTTAAATATTTAGTATGTTTTTGGATACTTTTGCAAAAGAATCTTAAGAGTGAATCCTGACGTTTATGACTCGTTGACGTCAAAAGCTACATCAAGATAAGACAATAATTTTTAATATAACAATATTAGGTTATAACTTTTAATAAAGAGCTAAAATAAGACAAATAAAAAATTTACATTTACTGATTTTAAGGTAAATTAAATATATAATGTCCGGCGTTGCTCGAGATTTTGAGGGGATGGAGAATATGTGAGATTGGATTGAAAGGGGATGATAAAAACAATGGTCTTACTCGTTAGTAACTAACAAAAAATGTACATTTATTTATGTTAAATTATAAATGTACATTATTGTAAATACCCGAGTATTTACAATAATGAAACTGCAAAACACAAAAAATTGCTCGAACTTCAGTTAAGAAGGGGTGGACTTTAGGATTGGGATGGGGACTTCCACAGTACTTTTCTAGGGTGCCGAAAAATATTCTTGACAAATTTGGTGCAGATACGTTAAACGGTATAGAAGCCTTTGCCTAATATATACACATATTTCGACATTTTTTATATATAGAGATATTGATATATAGATATAAATTTAAAATATATAGATGTAGCATATAACTAATATACATTATACAATATTTATAAATAATTTAATTAGTTGTTAACTGTGATTAAAAAAATTATAATACAAGATTAGAGCATACGTTCAAAGTATAACAATTTAGTACTATTAATATTTAAATTCATATCATATTTAGTTTATCTTTTTCTTAAATTTTTTATTATTCTAATATTTCATAGAATCTAAAAAATAATAAAAAATTCAACATTTTACAAATTTACTATAAATTATATACGACAGGTTGCTCTCCTTATCATAGTTTAAATTCGATATATCTTTAAATTTTCTCTTTAATAAAAAAATAATAATGATTTATATTTTAAGATATTCAAGTTTAATTCTCAAATCAATTTTTATATAATATTTATAAATTTATTTTTTGAAACGAAAAATAGGCCTATATGTTATAATCTTAAAAACAGAATTGAAAAAAATCGATAAAATAACTACGCCAGGCATTTTTTAATATCTAAAATAACATTAAATATTTTTATATTTTATCAATTTACATCAGATAATATTTCTAAATATATACTCAAAAAACTTAGGATATTCTTGAATGAAAACAGGAAAAAACTTGATCAATATTTAAAATAAAGTTACTATTATCATAATAAGATAAGTGCATAAAGGATGATGCTTGTTTTCCTGGAGAGCTGTGCCAAGAATATGGGCATCATATATATAGAATCAATGTTATCAAGATAACAAGCTCAACGAACACTAGAATAATAAAACAATAACTTCTAGAGCTTACCTTTAGATCCATGTCATTTATTCAATTTTAGAAATTGCTCCGTCAAAAGAGTATTCGTTAAAAATATAAATGGTAATAACATTATTAAATGTACAAGCATGGAGGGACAAACAGGGAACTTGTCTTCCCCTGTGATCGAATAAAACTTTTCAAAATTATAATCGTAAAAGTGATTGAGATATTAACTTCACATCATCGACCATAATGTGTATTCTATAATCTACTTGTAAAACAACCCCAGAAAATTAAATAATTAAATAAACATTTATTGATGTAATTACTTGTCTCCAAGCTTTCCCCCGATGTATTATGCAGTACATGTTTAATGCAATATAAAGAAAATACACACGTATTTTTAAAGAATACCTTTTTTTTTATAGAATAATTTAATCGTCATGGATCTAACACGGTATTTACCTTTGTTACTTTCTACAACGTAGGTTATAGACGTTATTACAATATATATACAGTAAAAATGTACTGTACGTAATGTAATATCTTATAAGTTCTACCTCAAATACGACAGCGCTTATTGATTACTAAACTGGAGATTTAATATAATATAATCCAAAGTACTGTAAATGGAACAGAATATATTTATTTAACTCAAGAAACATTACAGAATTAGACAAAACTTTTGTAGATCAATAATTAATTCAATCGAAAATAAAATGAACTTTTACAAAGAATTATAGAATATTTCACCTGAGATAAATCAGAATGATTCATTTCCATAATTTTCAACTTTTAAAAAGTATTCTAACCAATGATTAACTATAATAATTTAAAAATAGCGAATAATATAGGCCTAAACCTCTTAAATTACAAAGTATTCTTTCAGGAATCTGATATTATAAATACAGTAGCAATTTTAATATATTAAAATCACCGTTATTATTTTATAAACTGTTGCAGATTTTAAAATGAAAGAAGTCAGAAGAAAAAACAGATAATTCAGAACTTATTAAAGAAACAAATTCATATAATTAATGTAATTTAAGTAGATTTTTCCACGTGTACTTAAAAAAATTTACAATTTTCAAATAGATGCTTCAATTAGGATAATTACATTATGATTTAGTTTTTAACACAATAGAATGTTAAATACTTAATGTTTAAGCATTGTATAATTTAGAAAATTGCAAAAATCACAAATAAATTTTAAATAAAAATTTATTTTTTTATAATTAGATTCATTGAGAAAATAATAACGTTCTGTTAGCATCTTATGAAAACTTTTGCAATTTATATTATTCTTTAACTTAATTGAATAAATTCTATAATCTAATAAAATATTAGTAAATTCAAGTGCCATAGGAGCTTTATTATAACCTAATTGCTACACAAAAAGCCGTCGTAAAGCGAGACGTCACCTATTTCTCACAGGCTCAATGACATTGAAAATAAATTCCAAGGAAAATATTTAAATACATTGTCAGATAAAGTTAACATAAATTAAAATATGACGCTGAAATACGATCAAGTAGTCAAACATATTGAAATTTATATCAGTCATTGAAGTGGGGGTTGTAAAACGGCGAAATGTCAAGCAAAATCAGCCATAAAACGAGGATCTACATTTGATAAATTTATATTATTTAGAATATATTTAAATATGTCTGCACAAAACAATAGCGCAAATTTCAGAAACTAAATAAATAATAATATAAATAAGCAATTATTTTAGTTATTCATTCAATAAATTAAATATCTAACTATTTTTTTATAAATATAATTTTTTATTTTGGTTACCATACATTAATTATATTTAGAAATTTTTTATTGAATTATTCTAATTATTCTCTATTTTAAAACTGCTTTTAAAATAAAAATAGAACTGTAATGGTCGTTAACAATTCCATTCAAGTTACAGTAAAAAAATTATTTTAAATATTTTTAAGTAGATTAAAGTTATATAAATTAATTTATCAATAAATAAAATCCATATTTTTGATAAAGAACAATTTTACGTCATAATATTATTAATAATATCAATAATAACAATAATCAATTAAAATATGTCATAATACATTGACATATTATAAAAATAAGATATATAAAATCTGAAAATATTAAAATTTTTCAAAAAAATTTGAAATAAAGGTAGTGTTTGATTGATTAATTAACACGAGACACCAGCATACTTAATCTGTATGGTCTGCCACAATTACACAATTATGGGTGGGGCTGACCTCCAATGAGGTCTACCACCATCGAAGAGGGATGAAGAACGATATCCCGACCTATACTACACAAGATAAATTATAGGGGACTGAACTGTAGGTGTTCGAACACGGATCCCCACAGAGATAGGGCGCACTTGTTTGGAGTGGGGTAGAGCGGGTCCCTTTTACTATGTTTCTGTTTTTTTTTTTGAGCGAATAAAATGAATAGAATATTTCTTTATTAATAAAAGCAGTCTTAAACAACTTTATTTTTGTTATTTTTAATAACATTAATTTATTATGGCCTCTAAGTCTTTTGTATACTCTGAGGACTTTTAGCTAACAAAAGTAACATTTAAAAGACTAAAAATTTCGTTAATATAAATAATAAAACATTCCCTAAACAGATATTTCTTTTTATTTCATTGCAAATTAAATTTAAAATATAATTTACAAATTTGCTTGAATTTAATAATAATTAACTTATTTGTTTCCAGGAAACAATCTGTTCAACATCATCGACTTTATGCACTCGAAAAAACCTTACCTCTCATCATTTATTTCTGTAAGGTTCAAGCTATGTTGAATATGTTTCAAAAGTTACTGAGCAAATTTATTGAGTTATTTGATAAGTGTTTACTACTTAAAAAACATCATAAAATATAAAAGTAAATATTTATCCTGCATTTTAAAAACATCCAACTGATGTTAAATAGTTTTTATATAACATTAAAATGAGTAGTCGCAAAGGAAGGGGGACATTTTAAACATCTGCAAGTCATCGCGCCCACACAGATTTAAAATATTAACGCACGCAACGACAGTTACATTGTCGATATCATGTTTTATTATTCCACCTCGATAAGCTACTTCTCAGTAACTGCATAAACTGATACCAATGAAGTTATTTACGTCATACATGATAATTACATTAAAACAACTAAAATACATTAAAAAAAAAACTTATAATTTCAAAATAAACCTTACCAAAAGCAGATCTTCGTTCGTCAATGTGGTTAATTTATCCAATTCTGTGAATTCATTCTCCGCAAATACGTTCACATAACTTTCCAAATTTAAAGACCTTAGCCACTGTTCTATCGAGTTTGGTATTCCAGCTTTGCCTTCTCCTCTACCGATAGGGAGAAGATTTGGAAAGTCTTTAGCAGAATTAAGAATCTTCTGCCTGTGATTTTCCGCTAGAACTCCGATTTCTATAAGATCTCTATCGTCCAGAGTCGTACTTCCCTGCATCGTACATTACATAATCACATATAATTTTATCAAAATAAAGATTTATTCTTAAAAAAAACAAAATTAAAATGCCCATAAATTTAAAAAAAGAACTCACCAGAAAGTCGACATCGTCGAAGCCATTTTCCATCAATAAATTTTCATATTCTGCCATATCTAAACTTTCTAACCACTCTCTGACTGTACTAAATCCTCTGGCATTGCCCGCTTTTTTCCTGTTATCTGAAAATATTTTAAAAAATAAAACTTTACTAAGAGATTCGTAGATAAATATAAATTACATCTACGCTAGAAACTCTTAAAAAAGCTTCATAAATGAATATTCGAAGATGTATATGAGGCATAGCTTAAATGTAAACAGCAAGAGGGGGAGAATGCAATTAACTAAGTCCTAATTAAAAAATTAGAATAGATTTAAAAACCATTTTATTATTGGTTCCAACTTCACCATTCTTTCATTATTTATTCAAATAAAGATAATTTGAATAAATAATTTTATTATATTTAAAATGGCGAACATGAATCTAGAAAAACGGAGAGGGGAAAAAATTATAATAATAAAATATTTAAATGCCTTAATTTAAATAAGAAAGAAGTTTATTTATCTTCTGTACATAAACAATATCGTTAACGAATTCACGAGATAAATGGAATAAAATAAATAAATAAAAATTTTAACCTGAACTAATAAATGTCTTGGTGAACTGCTCTTCGATTTCTCTTGCAAAGACCGACTCTCTAGCGATTCCACTTCCAAAAGAGGCCATAATATCGGCTATTTCGGCCCATTCGGCATTCTCATCGAAAGGGCTAAGAAGTGATAAGCTGCTCCTTTGATCAGACGTCCCTCCGTCAGTCATCGTCTTCAATTTGGTGCCAACATCACCGTCTTGGAATAAATTCATCGGCCTCTTTGTTGGATGTCTGTCATCTGTACGACCATCCAAGGGACAGACGGAGCCTCGACATAAACCTGTTCGAGCACAATGACCATTGGTGTGATAATGCATATAACTAGGGTTTATGGATTATTGATTCGACTAACCGTTAACGGAAAAAAAAAATATTTAAAATATACAAATGACTTCTGATAATTTAAAGCATGTAAACAACTGTTTGTATTTGCAATTCTGTTGTTTCTAACCCATATTTTACAATAGTACTCGATTAAATACAAGATATTTTTTTACATAACTTATAAATTACTGTATTATTATTTTTTAATACATTTAAATAAATTTTTAGTATCTTAGTCATCGTAGTATGATTAAGGTAGATAGAGACGTGCAATTAATATTAAATTTATAAATATTCAGAGTCAATATTTACGCATAAATAATGTAATTATATAATTATATATATTATAAATATTATAATTGTATTAATTATTTATAAAGTACATATCAATATTTAAATTAATGTACTGTACATAATAAATATAAAATTATTAATCATTCGAAAAATTGTAAATAAATTAAGTAAGAAAAAAAGAATAAAACGTTTATTCTATTTTTAATTAATTTATTTACTATTCATTGATAAAAATTTTGAAAAAAATATAAAATAATAATCCTAATTAAAATTTTTTGTTTAGTTCTAATTATTCTTTAACCAAAATAAATAAAATTTGGTTAATTAATATAGGATTTAGTATAAATAAATAAATATATTTTAGATATTTTAAAGCGTAAAAATTAATAGAAGAAAAATAAAATATTTTCATTTAATTTCCGTCCTGAATTCGTCATTGTTGATTTAAAATGAACGTCAGAATGAAGTACGTCGTCACGATTATAAAAATTGATTGACATATTTATCAAAATTTCATTTATATAGCCTAAATTATTTGTAAAAGAATCAAGTGATCTAATATTTATTTAAATGAATACTTAATAATTATGGATGACTTACAATCGAGTTTTCTATATTAAATTTTTATTACTTATTACAATTTATTTTTTCGAAATAAAACCTATTTAATGCCATTCTTTCTATATAAAGTTAAAAATAAATGCCTACATCTGATAATATCGATTAAATATAGATTCTGTTTAGTTATTGCTCTTAGTACAAATTTACAGCCCTAGTCTTCTATTTAATTAATTATTCAAATTTTTAAAGTATTATACACAGAACAATTAAACTGTGACATGGCAAAAGAATCATTATTTAGCAAAGACGACGGTAATAAATCAGTCGTACAGTACGTTACGACAATGTTAAGTGAGCATTGGCATCTGATGATGACAACGTATTTTTGGATATGAAAGCTAATAATTGGATTCATTGTACAGTACAATCCCCGACTGGAATAATATCTTGTTGCAGTGTCTACTAGAAAAAAGTAATAATAATTAAGGAAAAAAAAACAATCCTTTGGCTAAAGTATGCAACAAAAGAAAAAAAATTAAGAAGAGCAACAGGTAGGTTACTTATTCCACGTCTTTAAAAAGAGTAACCGGTAGGCTGTTTCAAATTTTTACTATGTAGGCTATGTATTGCATACTTTTTAAGAAGTGTAACATATATTTACAATGTAGAATAAATAAATTATTTTTTTACATAAAATTAAACATGTATAAATCATATCATTGGCGAATTTACGGCCTTATCCTTCGTTGAAAGTCGTAAAAATGTATAAATATAATAAACGAAACAAACAAACTATAAAATTCAAATATTTTTCTTAAAATTTTTAGTTTAAGAGAATATTTTACATTAATTCCTTACTCTAAATTTAATATTAGAGCAAGGAGTCAAGAATATAATTATGAAATTTTGAGATACTTTGAAGTCTTTTAGTCTCAACAAGACTTCAAATTTATCGATTTATTCATTTAATACTCAATAAAGAATAGGATTTATCAGCCAGACAATCTAATTCATTTGAGAATTTTTATTTATTTATTTTTTCATGAGTTAACTCAGATAATGAATCATAACTGTTTCTCAGTTGTTAAGAAACTTCCCGATTGCCTAATCGTTATCTCAACGACGGTTGACACTACAAAATGCAATCTGTACTACGAATTTTTTTTATCAAAAAAATTTAAGATTTTCACTCCTCTTTCATACACTGATTCACTAATTTCATATAAATTAATGTATTTTTTTTTGTTTTTTTTTTACTTTCAATTTTGATATAATAAACCTACCAGAAGCAGAAAATCTTTAAAAATTCCATACCCATTATTGTAAATTGTAGGTTAATATTTATCAATTATTTTACTTGTTAATAAATATCAAATTGCAATTTTCATATTGGATATAATTGCAGTTCTGTTATTAAATTACTTAAAATGACGTCATATATGAGTTACTTCATTATCTCTCTAGTTTTCTTAATTATAATTAATTTTTTTAAATTTAATATTAATCAAGAATATTTAAACTGGTTAAAAATTATTAGATACAAATTAAAAGTTGTAAGGGAGTTCATCTTATATATTCATGAAAAACTCTAAGTTTCTATAGAAGCAATAAATAATTATATTATATTTTATGAAAACAAATTAGATTATACAATTGAATAAAATTAAACATAAGATTAGTATAGAATTTCTAAAATTAAAGTTGAAAAAATGTTGACATATAGAAATAAAAGTTAACTAAGCTTTTGGTACATCAGCCTGTATATCTTGATCAACATAAAAACGTCCGATAAATTCTACTTTTCTTATCAATAAAATTCTGTCAAAATCAATTTGTGGAAAATACGGTGCCATAAATTTAGATCGAATTCTATTATTACTTTTAGTGAAATCTTATTTTTATAATCCTAGATTTTAAAAAAATTAAATAAATAAAAATTTTAACCTGAACTAATAAATGTCTTGGTGAACTGCTCTTCGATTTCTCTTGCAAAGACCGACTCTCTAGCGATTCCACTTCCAAAAGAGGCCATAATATCGGCTATTTCGGCCCATTCGGCATTCTCATCGAAAGGGCTAAGAAGTGATAAGCTGCTCCTTTGATCAGACGTCCCTCCGTCAGTCATCGTCTTCAATTTGGTGCCAACATCACCGTCTTGGAATAAATTCATCGGCCTCTTTGTTGGATGTCTGTCATCTGTACGACCATCCAAGGGACAGACGGAGCCTCGACATAAACCTGTTCGAGCACAATGACCATTGGTGTGATAATGCATATAACTAGGGTTTATGGATTATTGATTCGACTAACCGTTAACGGAAAAAAAAAATATTNAATCTTATAAAATTCTGATAAATTTCAGAGCAATTCATCCCCTAATTAATGAATTAAATATCTAATAATCTAAATAATCATAATTCATGTCAATTATTAAGCTATATTAGACATATTTATATAATAACATCATTATCTTCTCTTATAATATAAAAATGATAGACTCATTAAAACAAATATAATGTTTTATGACTCATTTTGCAGTGTTAAGTACTTAAAAATAATTACTTGTTGGATTAGAGTATTATTAGAGATGATAATATACTGGTACAAAGTGATATATTGCTAGAGTATATAGAGCTTATATTCTATAATACTACTTATTAAATATTCTTAAATGATTAAGGAGTTATGTGGGCTTGAATCTTTAGAGATTTCATAAATCGAGTGGGAAAAATCCACATTAAATATAAAGGTGAAAGGAATATAATTTTTCTTTTCAACATATTCATCTTATACATGTCCTTGTTTTTATCTTTTTATGTATTTACAGTTAATGTCTAGATATATATTTGTTTTTGCAGTTTGTTATATGGTTATACTTTGTAGCCTTTACCAGAGGGCAAACCCTGTACAGCAACTAAACTGATAACACAATAAAAACAAAGATGGAGCCTATAAAATTTCTAACATCTTTGCAAAGAATAAAGCTGCTAACTATTATTAGAACATATTTAATGCTTCATTCTAATAGATTTAGATTCCAAAAATTTATGAATAATTAATGTATACATTCAAATAAACTTACCACCAAATTCATTTAAATTAAACAATAATTTAATTTTGTTATTAAAAGAATAGAATTAAATAACATAACAACAGATCTATATTTAAAATTAATTAACAGAAGTAATAAAATTTTTTCTAACATTTAATATTAATTAATAAACTTTATCAGAATAAAAAATAATAAATTATTTATCTAAGAACTAATAATTAATTTTCTGGAATATAATAAAGGCATAGAACAATAAATAAATTTTAAAATATGCAAATAAATATTTAATTAAACACAAAAATGATGTTAGGGGTCTGAATTAACCTGCAAACCATATTCACCCCTGTGTAACCACTAACACTGTGGATAGAGTAAACTCTTGGGTTTTGTATACACATGTCTACTGTGTAAGTGCATTTATCACATTCAAATCTTTGATTTTTTCTTTCTTTATTTATAAAGATAAATGGTGCCTAGGGTTATACTACTGATTACATATATTGTAAAGTGAAATTCAACTTCTAACAATGATTTACATTATAAATATTCATTTTAATTATATTTAAATTTATACTTAACAACTATACAATTGAATATGGCATTCATTTCACATATAATAAAAGAATTAATTCGAATTTTTAATAGCAATGTCGAGATATCTAAGGATAAACTTAAACTTGGACTCCTTCCAGGGTTATTTATTGAATAACTCCGTTACTAGTCCAGACAATCTTGTAATGAATTTAATTTCTGGGGGAGGAAAATACCTTTAATTGTAATCTGAGTAATTTTCGAATGTTAAATTAATGTAGATTCATAACCTTTTAAAACAATTAAATGCACATCATCCGTAAATAGAAGAAAACTCTATTATTTTTTCAATTCTGGATCTATTTACGATTTAATTCTAAATTAACTAACTTGCCATTCAATGTTTTCAAGGTGTAATGACCTAAATAGAAATGTGTTTCAAACATCCAATGCAAGAGCTTGAAAAGTGCCAAAATTAACTTTTGACAGCAGAAAAAATATTGTATTACTTTAGTTCTAAGTAGTGTTACTAATAGCTATTTAAATAAACAAATTTAGAATATGATAAATAAGTGAGAACAAAGTCTGAATGGGCTTAAGAAATCGAAATTTAGAACACTTTTTTTATATAATGATCGAGCCGATATATGAAATGTATGGCGCTAAAATGTGAAAAAAATTTCGAAATAAAGGACGGACACCGATTATAATCCAACAACAGCTGAAGTAGCCTTGAGGCACAAGCAGCTGTTGATCAAAATAGAGCAGATCGAAAGTGATCTAGTCCACTTTTAAGTACATACGAAATGTTAATGGTATGTAATTTCATATACAGAACTCACCTAACAATTATAATTTACGACATACTTTTTTTGTACAAATCTCATGTTTTTGAAGGTGATTGTCAACACCACTGACGTCACGAGCCACGCCCAATTCTGACGTCACGGTGTCGGGCTCCCACCATTATCGTACATAGTTAAAATAGTCGAATAGGAACGTAATCTTACCTGCGAACGGGTCGTCCTCCATAATTTCTTCGATAGTATCTGTAGACACGGACTTATTTTCCTTGCGTAATGACACTCGCACGTTGCCGGAAGGATCGACGGTGGCGAACAACTCCTCTTCCGTCAGGGTCTCGATGTCACGTGACAGACGTTTCCTCTTGTACTCCTGGCATAGCAAGGAGGGGTGAAGGAAAAGTGGACGGGAAGTCAGATTGAATGTAAGGTTATCTTCCAGTCAGTCGCATAAATGTCAACATGTGTGAGTGTGGGTGGGTTGGTTGCACGTGTTAAATTGACTAGAGTCGCGTTGAGTGATAAAACGTTCGAGGGGGGAAGAAATCTTATAGCGTATTGACTAATAATGGCAAATATAACGTTATTTAAACGCGAAACTTTGAATCTTTCCAATTGAATGCGATCGAGTTACATTAAACCCAGTGTTAGTATTGTTAGATTCAGTTCTTTTTTTAGCAAAAAAAAAAAAAAAACAGAAAATGCCAAGTTCGAATTATTGTTTAAGTAGAGCAATTTATATATATATATAAATGTCTCGTGTATCGGGAGGGGGCGTTGATCTTTCAGCTGTGTTATGTCTAGTCATTTTATCATCAGATAAAACCAAATAATTGGACTGATTCGAACAGATTAAATTATTGCTAGTGATAGCATTTGTTTTTCTTTCGTAATCTCTTCGAGCATTCAGGAATATAAGCTATTTTCACATAGAAAATTATTGAAGGATATCTCAGCAGTAGTCTTGACGGTATCGCCATTGGTGTTATCAATGTATTATCACATATTAAACTCAAAAGCGTAATAGATAAGATGGGTTATAAGCATCACAATTATCAAATTATCGCCAAGAACTTTGTATTATATTACGATGATTTAAAAATCCGGTTTAAAATAACTGCTAATAATTATTATCATATAAAAATTTAGATACAGCCGAACGTCCAACAACGGCCACCCCTAAATGGCGGCCATTTTCTTAGGGGACGTTTCTCTTAGAAATGCATACAAGCAAACCTCTGAACAACGGCCAATTTTTATGTTCCCATCAATGGCCGTTGTTTACAGGTTTGACTGTTTGTGTATGAAATATTTTATACGTTGTTAAGCTGATTGTTTTCTTTTTATAAATAGAAATTAAAATTAATTTAAGACACAAAAATAAAATTAAAAAATAGATATATATTTTTATACAAATAGACATAATACATCTGAATAATTACATGTTTTTTTGTATATTTTAATTTATATATTAGTTTGATTACAATATTGTTATTATCAGGGCTTGATTAAGTCCATAATATTTATATCGTTATTGCACTTACCGTCCCGTTTACTTCTTTTAAGAAATTAACCTTAAGAAAGAAAATAAAATAATAAACTAAACCAAAAAAATAATAAATACAAGTTTAAAATAAAAATTAATTCCGTTATTTTCTGAAAAATACAGAAAATATTCGAAATTTCTTTTAAGTTTTAAAAATAATGTAGGGCATTAGAGAATTTCTAGACAATTTATTATTATTATTTATTTTTTAATGTAATGTTTTTCTCTTTTTTAAAATATTTTTCTATGTGGAAAGAGTTTTTGACAAGTTGTACTTTATCTAAAATAAACTACTCACCTGACTATCCAGGTAAACTGCTAAACGTAAATCGTCCTTTAAAATAAAGAAAATACTTTCTAAACAAAAAAAGAATGTAACAGAAAACATATTTAAATAAACAACGAGAAAAATTTAATGTTTAAATAAAGAAAAAAAATCTAAGAAAATAAAGAACACAAATAGTCGAAATTAAATTATATGTTAATAAAATTAAAAAAAAATTATATAAAGAAAAGTAACTGAAAATAATAATAAATTATTCATTCCTCTTTGGATTTTTATATGGTGGCAAAACATCAATTTTTGAAATTATTTCATATTTTTAGGGGTATTTTATGCTTCTAATGTGCATACAATAAATGTATTTTGTTATTACTAGTCATTAGATCGTCGTATGACGCCATACTACAACTTATAAGTGATGGAAATTGGATAATTGACAATTTAAAATGTATCCTTGAGTTGCGATTAAATACGAAAAAAGTAATAAAATGCTAAATTATTTGCTCAAATATGGTTCCTTCGGTGTTCTAACTAACTCCACTCGTCATATCTATGTTCTAAAGCCCACATACTTCAGCTCGTAATTTTAATATCTATCAAATTAGATGATAAATGGTATCTAATTTAAAAAAAGGACTGCCTACCTGACTTAGAGGGCGTATTTTTTCGTGTATTCCACCTGCTGCTGTAGAGGGTGAAGGGGGAGGGAAATCGGGCGTCGGAGGTTGTTGATAATGAGTAGGGCTCAATGGTATCTGTACCGTCGCTCTTTTACTCCTAAAATCTAAACTATTAGGTTTGTTGGGACGTTCATCTTCGCAGCTGGAGACTGATTGTCTACCACGTGACAAAACTGCGGGGGAGTTATGGTAACGGAAGAAAGAACTACTAAATGACGTCACTCTTCCACTAGCGATGTCATCGTAAAGAGCACTGAAAGGCGAACTCTCCGTTATCTTCCCATTCTTGTTATCTAAGCTGCCTTTCCTCTTCTTTGGCTCAGCTTCGTTGTCGGATTCGTGATGACCGTCTGATAAAGGCCTCGGCGATGTGCGTCCGCTGTTTGGCCCATGATCTCCTAATAACAGTTCGCAACTGTAACCCGATAGTCGTGTGGGCAGCGACTTGTCTATTGGAGATACTGGGGCTATAGAGCGTCTAGGTGGCTTGGCCGGCGGCTAAAATCATACACAACGTTCTCTATGATTATCACAACAAGTAATAAACTTCCTCTACAATATAAATTTATCTATATTATATTTTAAAAATTTCTTTAATAGAAAAATATAAATAATAATTAATCAAATATAACAAAAGTGGATAAATCATTAAAATATTTTAAGTTTAATTCAAAATTTAATTTAAGCCGTTGGAATTGCATTAATATTTTCGACTGAACGAATAAATTAACTTAATATAGATAACATTCGAACTCATTTAATCATGGAAATAAAAATTAATAATATATTTTTTCTTACTTCCTTTCCTCGTTTATACGTGGAAAGGAAATAAGCAAACATATTTTCGTTGAAATTTAATCAAAACGACACTTTACAAGATCATATGTACTGTACAGTCAAACCTCGATATAACGCCTCCGAAACTGGCTCTAAATGGAATATAGCGCTAAACCGAATGATCTCGAAAAATAAGAATTACATAAAACATTGATTTTTGCATTTCAAAGAGCATTGTTATCAAATCACAATGCCCTTTGCAATGCAAAAACCATAACATTTAGTAATTCACAAGGGCTGAAAGCATATCTATTTTTAATATTTTACGAAGAAATTCATTGGCGCTAAATCGAAATTTGCTGTATTTTAGAGAAAGAAATGAAATTTTTAAAATAAATTTTGTTTTCTTGCAAAAATTATTTCATCTAAATTAAACTTAGTTTTTATTTAGTGAAACAAACAGCACCAAATCAGTAGTAGGGAATAGAAAAACATTTAAACAATAGCAAATAATANCAATTTTCTAACGAACAAGAATTAGTAAATTAAATTTTAAAATGTAAATGCTTTAATTATTTAATTTTTATTATCTATATAAGTAGTAAATTTGATTTAATATTATAATCGACTTGAAAACAGTAAAGCTTTATAAATATATTAACTGCGTGTTTCCGGCGTTGTTCGAGATTTTGAGAGGTGATGATGACAAAATGATGTTAGTAAGTAATATTTACATTTATTGACCTGTGTATTTACGTTAACCAGAAACAAAACAAAAACAATTGCTATGGCTAAAGTTAAGAGGGATGGATTTTGGAGTGGTTGGGGCGGGACCTCAAGTATTTTTCATAACGTGTCAGAGAATATTCATACTAAATTTGGTGAGGATAAGTTGAATGAACGTACATAAGTTAAGAGGAGTGAGAACCCCACAGTATATTTTCTAGTATGTCAAAGAATGTTCACATGCCAAATTTGGTGTGTCTACGTTGAATGGTAGAGCCCTTTGCCTAACAAACATATATACACATTTGAATTTTAAAATATAGATTAAAATATCTACACATTTAGTAAGGACTCATCAGTAAAGAATTTTAAAAATTTCAAAATTTCATTCTTACTGTTATGAATGTAAACAGTGTTTCAAAATTATCCGAGTAAACTTTTTTAGGGCTACTGACACAAAGTCTGTAATTTAAGTTTATTATTTCGCTCATTTATTGTATATCTTTGCTTTATTTTTATTTTGTTTATCTATTCTAAAACCTCGTAATTTTTTAGACTTTTAATTTTAAAATTGTGTTCTATATTTCATATTCCAATCAGTTAATGTTCGATCTTGAAGATGGCTGCCTAAACGGCAGAAAACGTTCGATAAATCAAGTATTTGTGCTGGCAGAGGCTTAAAGTGTTTTTATTTAAACTTTTTTTCAAGCAGAATATAAAATATATAACTTAAAACTGTTATTTTATACAATTTTCATCATATATAAAGGTGTTTAAACTGTAATTCTGCACTTTTTTTAGTAAGTGGAGAATGTATAAAAAATTACATTGTATCATATTTCATTTAAGTTGTTTTTAGATTATAAAAAGGACATATAATTTTATAATTTTTTTTTTTATTTCTACTGACAGATCTTGATAATTAAAGCTATATATAATCTTACTAATTATCAATTACGTCCAAATAGTAAAATAAAAATTAAATTAATTCATTTAATTTAATTTTTATTTTCTTGATTTACACTTAATATCATTTCAAAAACACTGATAAAGCTCATTTTTAATGTTTTTTTTGTTCGAAATTATCTTGAAAAATAATGAAAAAATTGAATAAAAAAACAAAAAATGAATTTACATTCTACAGTTTTTCAAAATTTCAACATAATAATTATGTTATTTGTATTTAATATTTTTATCATAAACAACTTAAGAAAATTATTTTACAGAAAGAAAAAATAACACCTAAATTGAAAAACTGAAGTATTTATCTAATAGATTTTTATCAACAAAACTTATAAAATATTTTTATATATATTTCAAGTTGACAGTTTCCTAAGTGTTCCCCACAGCTGGATCTCATCATATAAAATGCACATTGTAAGTAGCAATTCTTGGTCCTTCTTTCCAGCAGAAAAAATAAAATTGACTGCAACGCTACACTTCAAACAATAAACAATTTTATCATCGCAAACGAAATATATCAGAAAACTCACTACTAGTCATGGTCGATGGAGAAAGTGAAGTAACGGTATCCGATGATGTCACTGTTACGTCACGGAAAGCATGTGGCGCTTGGATAGGAGAGTTCATCGAGCCTGAAGGGGTGCAGCTACCAGTAGATGCTTTGTCTAAAGTGCTATCAAGAGATTTCGATAAGAGGACAGGGCTTGTCTGATGAGCATCATTACCACTTCCCCTATTTACGAGAAAAAATATGTTGGCTTACATGTAGTAAGAATTTATAAGGGAAGAGAGAGAGTAAAAATGAAATGTTTCAGTTTATATGAAAAATTTAACTTATCAATATATAACGCTACTACATTGTAAGGACGGTTAAGACCGTTATTTTTTATTATTTTTTATTTATGTTTTCCGACATAAGTTTACCTAAGAAATAAATATGTTGTCGTAAATATTTACTTACGCGGATGATCTTTTATTGGACATAGATAATTTATACTGATGAATAGGGCCATCAATGTGATTTATTTCAGATAATGGAGACCTAGTCATCCTAGGGGGAGAAGTACCATAAGATCCACTACTACCGTAGGGACTGGGAAGAAACCCATGAGGAGATGACAAGTTGCTTGATACTTCAGTACCTTCATCTTCAGGAGTAACATGTCCTAACAAAAGAAATAAAAAAAATTTGAAAAATGTAGATAACCTTTACATTATTACAATATAAATTCAATCTAAAATATTTATATTATTTAGAGACATGGTGATGATGACAAAATGATGTTAGTAAGTAATATTTACATTTATTGACCTGTGTATTTACGTTAACCAGAAACAAAACAAAAACAATTGCTATGGCTAAAGTTAAGAGGGATGGATTTTGGAGTGGTTGGGGCGGGACCTCAAGTATTTTTCATAACGTGTCAGAGAATATTCATACTAAATTTGGTGAGGATAAGTTGAATGAACGTACATAAGTTAAGAGGAGTGAGAACCCCACAGTATATTTTCTAGTATGTCAAAGAATGTTCACATGCCAAATTTGGTGTGTCTACGTTGAATGGTAGAGCCCTTTGCCTAACAAACATATATACACATTTGAATTTTAAAATATAGATTAAAATATCTACACATTTAGTAAGGACTCATCAGTAAAGAATTTTAAAAATTTCAAAATTTCATTCTTACTGTTATGAATGTAAACAGTGTTTCAAAATTATCCGAGTAAACTTTTTTAGGGCTACTGACACAAAGTCTGTAATTTAAGTTTATTATTTCGCTCATTTATTGTATATCTTTGCTTTATTTTTATTTTGTTTATCTATTCTAAAACCTCGTAATTTTTTAGACTTTTAATTTTAAAATTGTGTTCTATATTTCATATTCCAATCAGTTAATGTTCGATCTTGAAGATGGCTGCCTAAACGGCAGAAAACGTTCGATAAATCAAGTATTTGTGCTGGCAGAGGCTTAAAGTGTTTTTATTTAAACTTTTTTTCAAGCAGAATATAAAATATATAACTTAAAACTGTTATTTTATACAATTTTCATCATATATAAAGGTGTTTAAACTGTAATTCTGCACTTTTTTTAGTAAGTGGAGAATGTATAAAAAATTACATTGTATCATATTTCATTTAAGTTGTTTTTAGATTATAAAAAGGACATATAATTTTATAATTTTTTTTTTTATTTCTACTGACAGATCTTGATAATTAAAGCTATATATAATCTTACTAATTATCAATTACGTCCAAATAGTAAAATAAAAATTAAATTAATTCATTTAATTTAATTTTTATTTTCTTGATTTACACTTAATATCATTTCAAAAACACTGATAAAGCTCATTTTTAATGTTTTTTTTGTTCGAAATTATCTTGAAAAATAATGAAAAAATTGAATAAAAAAACAAAAAATGAATTTACATTCTACAGTTTTTCAAAATTTCAACATAATAATTATGTTATTTGTATTTAATATTTTTATCATAAACAACTTAAGAAAATTATTTTACAGAAAGAAAAAATAACACCTAAATTGAAAAACTGAAGTATTTATCTAATAGATTTTTATCAACAAAACTTATAAAATATTTTTATATATATTTCAAGTTGACAGTTTCCTAAGTGTTCCCCACAGCTGGATCTCATCATATAAAATGCACATTGTAAGTAGCAATTCTTGGTCCTTCTTTCCAGCAGAAAAAATAAAATTGACTGCAACGCTACACTTCAAACAATAAACAATTTTATCATCGCAAACGAAATATATCAGAAAACTCACTACTAGTCATGGTCGATGGAGAAAGTGAAGTAACGGTATCCGATGATGTCACTGTTACGTCACGGAAAGCATGTGGCGCTTGGATAGGAGAGTTCATCGAGCCTGAAGGGGTGCAGCTACCAGTAGATGCTTTGTCTAAAGTGCTATCAAGAGATTTCGATAAGAGGACAGGGCTTGTCTGATGAGCATCATTACCACTTCCCCTATTTACGAGAAAAAATATGTTGGCTTACATGTAGTAAGAATTTATAAGGGAAGAGAGAGAGTAAAAATGAAATGTTTCAGTTTATATGAAAAATTTAACTTATCAATATATAACGCTACTACATTGTAAGGACGGTTAAGACCGTTATTTTTTATTATTTTTTATTTATGTTTTCCGACATAAGTTTACCTAAGAAATAAATATGTTGTCGTAAATATTTACTTACGCGGATGATCTTTTATTGGACATAGATAATTTATACTGATGAATAGGGCCATCAATGTGATTTATTTCAGATAATGGAGACCTAGTCATCCTAGGGGGAGAAGTACCATAAGATCCACTACTACCGTAGGGACTGGGAAGAAACCCATGAGGAGATGACAAGTTGCTTGATACTTCAGTACCTTCATCTTCAGGAGTAACATGTCCTAACAAAAGAAATAAAAAAAATTTGAAAAATGTAGATAACCTTTACATTATTACAATATAAATTCAATCTAAAATATTTATATTATTTAGAGACATAATCGAACTACCTTTTATAATTTTATATGTTTGCCTAGCAATATTAGTGTTTAAATCTTTTAATAAATCATAAACAGTTCTTTTAAGTCCGTCCTGAAGGCTTGTATCAATACCTAAAATGTAAAATAAAACTATAATTTAATGATATATTTAAAAAAATTAAATTAAATAAATAAATTGGCAGACGGTAGTTAAAACTTTATCACAATACTAGGAATTCGTAATCATTGTTAAACCAAGGTCAACGTCCCTCCTTCTCTATTATAAGCGTCAACTTATGAAGTTAACTTCAAAATTAAAACTATCACGCGATAAAATGTCACGAAAAGTAATAGGTCTCAGATTTATATCAACATTACTAATGAACGTTAAGTAGGCTGATTTTCATGTTTGTGCTACCAAACGAAACGAAATTTATTAAGGTAAAGGATACGCTTATTGATCAGATGATTCATGGTTAGATGAATGGAAAATTTCTTCATTAAATTAAGCAACATTTTTTTTTAAATGTACACTAGAAACTCTATTATCCGACTCCTGACGGATAATGGAATTACTCCTAACAGTACAGAAATATTAATGTATTAACCACAATTAATATAAATCCTGTAAGTACAGTACTGTACTGTACTGTGCTGGACACTGTGCTGTAAATAAAGTTTCTTGATTGTACAGTTCCTGTACAATCAACAAACTTTATTTACAGCACAGTGCAATATCTCAACTAGCATACTGTACGGAAATAGAGGTTTACATATAGTAAAATTCAGTATAGTATGTACTGTACAGTACTTCATTACAGTAATAAAAAAAAATACAGTAAATTGCATATATATTTGAAATTTATAGGCCTATATATACAATAAATATATACCGGATATATACAAAAATTCTAGGAGGTAGGTAATTAATAATGCATATAAATAATATCTAATTTAATATTTTATTAGGAGTTATTACTATGCAATAAGTTTATCATTTTAAAAATAAAGCAATAAAAATGCAGTTATTTAAAAATATTTTTAAACTTAAATCTATTATATAATGACATATTATAATTTATATTATTTAAAACGTTACGAATGACCTTATGAATTTTAAATCAGGCTAAATTTTTATTCATAAATGAAAATAAAGCGAAAATATGATTTAAAAACTGCCAGGAAATTCTAATAAAATAATGTATTACTAATTACTGAAAAGCTGTTGTAATAACAATATATTACAGTTAAACTCTGTTATTACGTTAACGATTTATGCGAAGTAGATTTGCAGTCCAGTGGACGAAGTAGGATAAGCATTTCAATGTTAACGAGTTTGTTAATACAAATTTCGTTAATATAAAGTGCAGAATTTTGTCCCTTCGACTTTGTTTTAACGGGGATTGACTGTATATTGAATACATAATTTTTTATATCGTTAATTTAATACCATATAAACTCATTGACAAAAAAGTTAGGCACCCAGACAGAATTGTCTGATTACTGTAAAATTCGACCTGTCTTTTACAGATGACAGGTAATGTCACTGGTACCTTAAAATCTCTACTCCCAGTATCCTACAAAGCGAATTTTCAGTATATCTGTTGTTTGCGTGCCTTCAAACGCTAGGCATGCCTTTATGACGCAGTCAAAAGCACAACTGATAGAAATTGAGAAACCGCATCATCGGGCTTAAGAAAGCAGGATGACGGTTTCACCGAAATGTCTATCATCTGGGCCGTTCTGACCTGACTATGAAGAGGTGTTGAGGTAATGAATACGTGAGAGCACATAAACACTGTGGCCACGCTTTGGACATTCCAGACAGACCACCAGAAAATACGCTCGTCTGATCATGAGACAAGCATGAATAGCTTCAACAGTATCAGGCTGAGCGGTCAAGTTGGCAGCCTACTGCTCTTGGGGACCCGGGATCGAATCCGGACGGGTCGAAAAATCCCCAGGAATTTTTCGGGGGTTTTCAGTCCTGATATGTTGAGCTCCATTCTTCACCACCCGGCCGCCCCATTGTGGGTCTGGCCGAACCCATAATGCGCTTGCTAAAAGAAGCCCTCTTAGTACCCACTGGGCAAAAAGAGTTAAAAAAAAGTTTCAACAGTATCATTACCCGTTCCCTACTATTAGTAGGCGACTAGCAAAGGAAAATTTGCATGCACGGCGATTACTAGGCGTCCTGTCATTAGTGGTGCCGTAACAGAGAAGCGTGAACTGACACAAACTGGCAGCATATTGTCTTCAGCGACGAATTACGGTTCTGTGTGTAGACAAACGACTATCACATGTTAGGTGTACAGGACTACTGACAAGTATTTAAGTCCTGCCTTTACAGTTGAGTGGCACACTAGGAGACCCATTTTATATGATAGTCAGTCACCTCTAATAGTAAGTAATACGAGGGGCATTAACGGCACAGTGGAAAGTTCAGAAAATCCTGTGCCCTCGTGCGTTGCCTTTTATAACAGGACTGCAAACAGCCATTTTCTTGGGAAATTCTAGCTCTGTGCAGTTGAACACAGCCAGGGTTTTCCAGGAATGTTTCCGTCACGTTGCCATCCCTCATTGGCCTGCCTGTCTCCAGATTTCTCTCTCATCGAGCATTTGTGGAAACAGATGGGAGGGGACGCAGCTTTGGCCATTTACAAGTGTGGCAGCTGCAACATCTGAGGTCAAATCTATTGTAGAATACAGACATTCTGTATGCCTCCATTCCCGACCATAACGTCGCATGTATCCAGACAAGAGAAAATTCTACAAAGTACTAAAAGTTCCATTAAATTGATTAAATTGTTGTTCCTCAGGAAATTGTTTTTTCTTTTCTATGATATTGTAATCACTTATTACATTGCCAATTTGTTCGCACTAATAAAATTTCGTTTAATTCCATGCCTCTTGGTGATAAGGGATTTTTTTAATATCAACGAGTGAAAGTTATACATAATAAATCATCATGATAAGTATGTAAGCCTATATATACATGTAATCAGCCATCTTTTTGCTCAAGTTCCACAACTCTGCTTCAAATTGTTATTCTGTGTAAACATCTGAATAGGAATGACTACATTTTGTATATAATGGTTAAAAAATGCAGAACATGCAAATGCTTTCAAATCATAAAAATTTATAGCAAAGAATTAACGCCTGATACCAAGATATTAAATCAAAAATAAAAATCTTACAGAATTACTACAGGTATAAATTATTCTCTAGAGTATCTACATTTATAAAGCATAAAATTAGATTCTACTGTTAACTATATATATAATTTTTTTTAAAATACTCTTTGCCTTGTAGGCACTGAGGCTTTTATTTTTATGAAGCCCACAATGGATCGGCCGGCTGATGAGGGATGGGCCCGACCAATGTGACACTTTTTTTTATCCTTTATATTCATTCATATCAATTAGGCATATAGATATTTCTCCTATATTAGATATAATTTGCTAAATATTCAGAATATTTACTAAAGAAATTACAAAATTAATTTTTTTATTATTTATCAATTTAAACCTTTAAAAAACATTACAAAACGAGGAAAAATAAAAGTTTTTATTAGCGATTTTAATGAAACAGCTTACGTTAAAATTTTCTATATATAAGTTTTCTTTTATAATATAATATAACAGAAAAATAGCTTTAAAAACACCTGAAAAATTTTATTGACAAAAAATATTTATGAATCACAGACTATAGAACTATGAATTTGTGTTTATTTACCGTAAATTTTAAATTATATTCAATCAAAATAAACGAAAAATATATATTATATAAAACCTATATTGTATCTAGAACGAGAAAGTAAACAATAAAAGTCGATATTAAATTCTCCTATCCAAATGAGTAAATATTGAACATACTACGTTCAATATTTAGTTGTCTGGATATAAATAAAAACAAAAATGTCAATTAAATAAGTGTAATTTGTAACTTAATAAATGAAATACTAAACTTCATTATGTATTTTATATGCCAATTTTTAAACTTTAAATTAAGAAATTAAAAGCAGAAAAAACGATTTAATTATAATATATTTTCAGTCAGTAAGTAGCTTACTCTATAACGAACAGGTATAATACTTCACTTATATCTCAAATTTTTATGGCTATGTAAATTTTTTCCAACTTTATAAACATTGGAAATATATACTGCAGGTAGTAATAAAACAGATTATATTTATCTTACATGCTTAGCAACGTGTAAACACACGTAATAAGATTACATGTTGGAATGTTTTGATCTTGGCATGTTTATTCTGCAATTCTATTTGCATGCTTTCAAAAATAAATTAAAATAAAAATTTCTTTTTGGAAAAATAAAATTAAAATACCAAAAAATAATTATGTAATTACAGGGTCATACTTATGCCTAGGCAAACTAGGTAACTAATAGAGCCCGGATATGACATGAACCTGTAAATCGATTTGTAAATCCACCTATAAATAAATAAAATTTTACGTGTATAGTGAACAATGTAAACATAGTTTCTCCATGAAATTTCAGTGATAAATATAACAAAATTATTGACTGTTTTTTGCTTAGTGCTCGGAATTTCTCTAAATCGTAACTGATATTTACAGATTACTATACGATTCAACAGACAAATAAAACTCAAAATTTCATAAAACTTTCGAAAAATAAATAAATAAGCTATACTGTATAGCTTATACATTAATTTGAAAAATTTAAAATCATTATAAAATTTTTAAACAAATTTTCCTACTTTCCTCTAATTTTTATTAGTATATTACAATTTTTTCTTGAATATTTTTCAACGAAAACTATATATAAATAAAATATTAAACAAGATGATGAATAAATGTCCAAAGCTCTCTGTAGAAGATATTGTTGGAAAAATCTCAACCAAATTTGATATGCATACCGTCCTGAATATACTGTTTCGGTCTTTTGAAAAAAAATCCAACTTCAAAATTCAACCACTAGGGCGAAAGTTAGCTCTGCTGTTCCTTAAAGTGCACATTACGTATGTTTTCCAACGAATTTCAAAAGTTAAGAAACAAAGTGCTATAATTTTATTTCAATTACAGGTACAGATTCGTCAGCGCCAAATTTCACCCTAGCGGCTGAATTTCGAAGTAATTTTTTTTCGAAAATAGAAACAGCATACAAGGACAGTATGTACACCAAATTTGATTGTGATTTGCTCAATTCTTATTTCTACAAAGAATTCTGAATACCTACAATTTCATTTTCTGTTCTGAACATAGTAAACAGAAATCATATTTTTTAAATATAAATTTCACCTGTAAATGATATTATAATACAAGTATTATTTGCAACTGTTACATTACTCTAATGTCAAAAATTAATTTACGTTTATTGATATCAAAATATCTTAGGCGAATATCAGTTAAAATAAGATAATTCTGTAACATTACGCGTTACTAGAAAATAATACTTCTACCGATTTTAGAAAATTATTATCGGAAGTATTATTATTTTCTACGAACGCACATTTTCCGACATACCTCTAGCTTAATTTTCTCTTTTCGTAAAATTTATATTTGATGTTTTTACTCTAGTTCTAATAACAATTTTAGAATAATAAATAATTTAATCGGGAGATTTCGTAGAATCATGTCTGTTAAACACCAATATTATATACTAAAAAAAATGGTATACTTATATATACGACTTGCTTAGCTTGAAATATCTTTTAGGACATTGACTTAAACTGTTTCAATGCATTATAGTATATGTTAGCGTGACTTTGTAAGAGAAAAACAATTGTTATTGTATTCGAAAGAGGATGACTTACTTATTTTACTTTGTTTCACCTTTCAATCTCTCGCAGTTTATCAGATACTTCGACTCATAAGCTAGCTGAAGAAAATTATAAAGCATTTTCTTGTTTTTTTGTTAAGTTTCACAGACAAAATATATAATCAAAATATCAGTATGAGCGTGAGTATATGTGAGTTTTGAAATTCCATGGACGACTGACGTATTTTTTGATAAATGAAGTCGTTCATGGAACTTCATTTGTTTGATATTTTTCTGTATAGAGTAGGTAAAAATAATCTCTCTCTCTCTCTCTCTCTCTCTCCCTCTACTTTTAAGTAGGAAATATTTAAAAATCACTTCAAATTGTTTTAATATAACTTAGTACAAATTAAATTAGTTTTGTCGTTTTTAAGATACAGGTTATTATCTATACTAGTGATACAAAGCAATGCAGTTAATCAATAGACGAACACAGGGAGCTAGATGGGAAGCTGGGGATTTTTCCCCGTCCTAGAGAAAAATCTGTAGTGATTCTTACACTCCAATAAATAAAATCTTTAAGAGTGTTATTTATTAATAAAGAAACATTCTACGTATTTATATATGTTCAAAAAACGCCCAATATCAAGCTTTTAATAACCTTGGACGAACATTACATTAGCATTTGTGAATACAATTAATCCGATCTAAATTAATTTAGAATATCATCAAACTACTTACAACAATGAAATTCGAATAATGTAAATTAATTTTTAAATTATTACACCCCTTTCTATTAATTTGAAATTTCGTTATTTAGTATTTTAATATGAAAATACACACACATATACATCAAACAATATAGTCTAGTTTCAATTAATTAAAAACATTACCTACAATAAGAATGAGTTTTGTTATTATTCCGAAAATATAATTTGGATAATATCTCACTCATTTAAACTTAATATAATCTTACAATCTTGTTTCTTAATCACTTTCTGTTAATTTGATATAAAAATATTTTAAAAATCGTTTTATTTTACATTATTTAAAATGTAATTTAGTCCCTAAGCATTTTTATGCAATAAGACTCCTCACCTTGTATGATACAACTATGATATCAATAAAATTTTCAGCATCCAAATCCAAATAAAACCTTGCAGAAAGTAAATTTTTATTTAGATATTGTGATAAAATGATAAATATGTTGAATATGTGTGCCAACAATATCTGAAGTTTAATTTTTTCTGAGTTATATGTATAATATAGGTAACATTAAAATTTAGATATTGTTTATACTGTATTTAAGAATAATTTTACTTAATAAATTACTAGAAATGATATTTAAAAAGAATTCTATTCGGTTTTCTGATTGTATTTTAATTTATTTTACATTATATTTTATAATATATATATTATATAGGCCTATACACTGTAGCATATAAGTGATATACCAGAAAACTCGCATATTTTCAAAATTAATATTAAAAAAATTAATAAAATATAATTTATGTTCCTACTCATTAAGTTTAAAATTTGTTTTTTAAATTTAAAATCTTCTTAAACAGAATACCTGCGTCAAGAAGGAGTTTTACAACTTCTACTTTCCCATAAAGAGCTGCCTCGTGTAACGAAGTACCACTATTAGTCTGAAAAATTAATAAAAATATTTATTTACAACAGAGAAAGTTACGAAAAAAAACAACATTCAAGTACAGTATAGATATTTAAAGACAAATTATTTAAATAAATAACAATGATATATACCAAATAATTAACTTCAAATCCGGCATCTAAAAGCACTTTAACAACTTGTTTATGGCCATTCCTGGATGCCAGATGAAGTGGCGAATGTTTTTTTACTCTGTCTTGTATTAGATGCGGATGACGATTTACCAACAACTCCACGGTTTCCAGCCGACCATACTGAGCAGCTAAATCTAATGGAGACTCTTCTTTTATATTCCGGACACTTGGATTACTGTTGTGCTGGAAACAAAACAAATTCTCACAAAAGGAAATAATTTAACTTACACAGTGCCCATCTCATTGTAATGTACTGTATAATTTTAAGCTTTGTAGAAAAACGTTAAAGCTTCGTTTTAATTATAAGACCATAAAAATTCAATAAATCTTACATATAATAAAATTAGCTTATTTTACCTTTAACAGAAGTGCTACAACTTCAGTGTGTCCGTATTGGGCGGCTGAATGCAGTGGAGTTTCTTGATCGTGATTCTATAAATCACATAAAATCATAATTAAATATTTATAAAAAGTAATTTAGTAATTTACAAACTAATTTATTTTTATTGCTTTTGTTCATTGTAAAGTCTTCTTTCACTCAGTTGCCACATAAGTCTATCTTAGAACTTCACATAATTAATAATAATAAGAAAATGTTAAAAGCTACAAGATAGAAATGAAGATATTAAAGAAATGATTGTCATTTTTCCAAAAGTTAATATTATAAAAAGCAAATAAACTTTTTAGCTGAAACACTCAATTAGTTTTAATTTACACAATATTACAATATTAATACTATACACGATTTAAATTAAATTTACACTAAATGACACCATTACCAATATTCAATTTCTTTGTACCAGAATTATATGAAATTAATGACTATAATAATTATTTACATTTAATTATAATTATCATATATACAAGTCTCACTGAGTAGAAAGAGACTAATATTATAATCTTTTTTTTCAATGCTCAGTGTTAGTATTATTCAAAATGCAGCGTGTATTAACTGGATGAATTTCGTAAAATTTTAGATTTTTTGTTCGAATCTTAATAGGAAAAATATATTATATGTCTGATTCTAATTTAGCCCCTATCGATCGACAGACAGAGCATCACTGTACTCGAGGGATGTTTATAATTACAGCGACTGTCAAGAGCCACTATTTAATCACAAGTATATGTATGATCTAATTATATTATACACAGTGAAACCTGTGTAAACCGGACTCGTACGGTACCGATTCTTGTTCAAAACGGCAGACCCGATCAGACGGACTCCGTTTTGAAGAGGTTTCTTTTTTAACGTAGAAAATCGCTGCCTTCCTATGAATTTTTTCTGTTTAGGCAAGTTTCCGTTTTAGACAGTTTTACTGAATAACTATTGTAAAAATATATTAAATATCTTTACTAATTTTCTTAGAAAAATAGTCTTTTTATAATCATATGTTTAAGAGAAGATGCACGCATATTGACTTTATATTAGACCTATCACGACATTAAATTTAAAGTTCAAAATTGATATAACTAGTTAGTAATTTTTTTAATATACATTTTCGCTGCTACTATATGAATGACGAGATAGTGCGAAAACCAGTAATATCTGAGCGAAACTTTTTTCACTCTGTTGCCGTTTTATTGCAACAAGATGGCAATAAAATGGCAGCCAAGTGAAAAAATTTTCTGTATTCTTTCTTTATAAAAAAAAGATAGCGGTTATAAACAGTGATAGAAAAATTTGTCCAGAGATAAAGTATTAATTCTAATTAAATTAAAGATTTTATCTGACTTATCCTTCCATGAATATATTTTGAAACTATTCATATCTAGGGAGAAAGAAAAAATAACTTTTAATTCAATAAGATATCCCAGTAAATTTTTTTATATCACATCTTTGTATTGATTATTTTTTTATATGGCACATACATTTACTAATATATAACATACAAAATGTGTATTATATTATATTAGTTTATACAGTAAAACCTGCCGAAACGGAAATCTGCTAAACAGAAAAAATTCTTCGAAACGGAGCGATTTTCTTATGTTAAAAGAAAAGTCTCTTCAAAACGGAAACCTGCCAAACCAGAAAAAATATTTGGTACCGTGTAATTCCGGTTTACACGGGTTTTACTATATATATACTTCTACAAATCATATATAATAAATTCAATTTTGCAGAATATAAAAGAGATTATATATTTAGGCTATATATTAATTTTAAATAAGTAATTTAAATTTATATATATTAATATAGTATCAGAATGAAATAAATATGAAGAAAATATTTTAAATTCTACGAATAAACTTAAGTGATTTAAATATAGAATTTAACAGAGAAAATTAATTTCAATATAACCCGAAACGATTTCCTTTGTTGCTTAGAACAAATGAGAATAATGAATATAATAGCAGCAATAAAATATAACTTTCATTAAAATTATTAATATTCCAGGAATTGAAAATTAAACTAAATATTCCTGTATTACAGAAAGGGAAATTTAAATATGGTGTTTTGCTTCAGAATTTATTCAATATATTCGAAAATAATTGTGAACTTTTCCAGTTTCTGTTATTAAATAAATTGTATTTTTATCATCACATAGGACAGGAATAAATTCTTAATCCAGAATTTTTTTCCGGTTACTGTTTAATTTTCAAATGGAAATTAGCAGAGCGATGGATATAATTATATTTTACTGCTAAAACGTATGTAAATCACATTATTGATAAATGAATTTATTGAATGTTTGCGAGAAAAATATAAAATATAAAGTCATATTTTTGCTTTTTAGTTTACATTTCTAACAGCACACAATAGCCGAGTGGATATAACCACTGAACACTGGACACTGGTTAGCGCCTCACAACGGGATGCCACGTGCAGTTTTCCGGATTTTTTTCACGTTTCTAACACCAAAATAGGGGTCATTTTCCCACAGAAAGTCCTTCCCCCTTGTTGCAACGCAACACGAGGGCGATCTGCTAACGGGAATCATCAAACATTTCTATTTGTTAAAATAAACCTGCAACACGGAAGATTATGTTTAAAATTTAACAGGAATTTCATCTCATCTCTGTATTAAATTTTTAACAGAAAATTTCGCATATCAATTATATAAATAACCAATTTTTAGTAACTAATATAAGTTTGATTTTCGATTTTACATTACACATAGTGTGACTCCGAATTGCACAGATCGAATACCTCGCTACACTTAAATGTTTACATTAATATAAATACATAAGGGCTTAACAGAATCCTACATCATTCGTGATATAATGAAATGATAAAGTACTGGTAATACCTCATAACCGTTAGACGTGACGCATATTCGATCTTTGATTGGTTGAATACGGAAAACACATAACGGTAAGTGCCCGGAAGTACTTGCTGTAAATATCTTATTGCGATTGTTCAAATAGTATTATGACTTGCAACTTAACGTATAGAACTTAACTTTATAACTTAAGTTGCCAGTCAGTCTTACCAGTATTGAACTTCTAAATTGGATTGGATTTTTTATTTTTATGGGCCATCGGTGCGTGTGGACTGTATACGCTGACCTGAATTTTACTTGTTACGAAATTAATCCTCAATACGGCAGGTCAACATAACAGTAGAATAAGGAAACGAATACCACCATCCGAATTATTCATAATAAATTATGAGAATCCAAAAGCGATTCAAACTACATCTCTCGGAGTTAGTTCGAATTCCTTGTGGATCTTCATAGTTTACTATATGTAAGACGATAGGGGGAAAAAACCTTATCAACGAGGTATACGTATGATGAAATAAAATGTAAGGTATTTCAGCAAATTATTAATCGAGAGATTAATTTTTAAATATTTTTTGGTTCGTTGACTCGCTCGGATTCGATCCCGGGTACCCCAGAGCGTTAGGCTAGCACCTAAACCGCCGTCAAGAGAAATTAATATTTGAAAAACATTACTAAAAAACTATTATTTTGCTCATTTTTCATTAAAATTGTTTATACTTAAATTATTACAGGTTTTAAATATTTTAACAAAAGGTACATTAATAAGAAAACACTTGGATTATTTTAAGATCATATCAAACAGAATGATTCGGCATTAAAAACAATAATAAAAAACGTTAAATATTTATCTGAATATCAGCATATTTTATTTAAAAGTCATTTCTATAAAAAACAATCCAATTATTTTGAAATTTTCGATTGCAAGAGACTTTACTGCATATATATGAATTTATACAGCCCATTGATTATCTAATAGCAATAATCTAAATAATAATGTACAATAGACTCTCACTTCTATTAATTAATTGCTTTCAGAAATTTATAGTTATTAGCTAAAGAGAGGACCAACATATAATATGACATTTTTTTTATAATATTAACATAAAATATGGAGTATATATAAGACGGTAGGAGTAAAGTAAGATATAGACATGTTATAGGATATAATCATCATAAAAGTGAATTTTTAAAGCAAGAGACTGTTAAAGCAGGAGATTTACTATGACTAAAATGTTTGCTTTCTCTTATTTTTATTATTTTACAAGAAATTAAATATTAAGAAAGTAACTATGGCTATTTTTAAAGATCTAAACATATATTTTCATGCAAAAAATACCAAGTAAAATTTTCGCAGTAACTAATATTTATAACTTTTCTTCACTTCTATCTGATTATTCGAAGATAAGAGAGCAGAATATTTAAATTTTAAAGTAAACAGTAAAAAAATTCCGTAATTCATAATTTAAAACTTCTCATTTTAATAAATGGCCATTTACATTATTAATTTTCTTTCTAACAGGTATATGTTTAAAGGATATTTTATATTAATAAAATAAAGCATATTTTTCAAGTTTATCTTAATAACCTTCCATTTATATGCGTTATTTTTTATTTAATTAAATTATAGTTATATCTAATAGTTATGTTAAATCTCTCTTCAACAATATCTCAGTAAATCTTTTTCTTCATACAAGATATTCTTTCAATTTAATAATACAAATTGTGTATCAAGAACAGTCCATTCACTGATTAATTCGTTAATTTTATTATGTTTCAGCAAGAATACAGCATTAAAAATAATTCTGTCGACATGTTCTAGACTTTAAAAAAATCCAAACGTCACGCACTAAATGCAGATTAATGTAAATTTGGTCTTTACCGAATAAACTCGTAAACATGTTTTTATAAATAGAGAACTATTGAACATAACGATTGCATAATAATGTTTAGTTTTATGTCAGCTTTAAATTGTTCAATTAAATTTATGTCAGGATGTCATTAGTTAATAATCTAATCCTGTACGACGATAAAATTCTAATTGAATCAGACAAAAACGTTTGAAAAATAAGTGGGACCTATTACAATTAATAAAATATTTTAATCCTCAACAAAAGATATATTCTCCCTTTAAAACCTTTCTTTAAATAATGCACTAGAGGACTGACAAGGAAATAAAATAACATTTAAAAATTGTTTAGTCTTCATTCTTTGATAATATACTATATATTGAAAGCAATAATTATATACACTAAAAAGTATAATATTCTTTTAATTTTATTCTTGTATATTCATATACAAATTTTCATTTATATAGTACAGCATTCATAATACACTGAAAATAGAAGCAATCGTTAACCATACATTCTGAAATCTGTAATTTTGCTACGGATATCTTCAACTTCTTATCATAAAAATCCAGCAACTAGTTGTCTAACTTTTCCTGGCAACATTTTGTGGCGCCATCTGTTATCATATTTTAAAAACTTTTTATATTTTAAGTATAGTATTATAAAATCACAAAAAGCTTAATTTTGAGGGTAGGGATGGGTTTTATAAAAAAATGTAAATGCTAATAACGAGTAAAATCGTCATTAAGACCGACCCTAGTAGAGATACACACGATTCCCTTTATCTCTCCACCCCTTGACCTTTAATCACCAAAATTTAATAGCACCAATCCCCCTAATAAACAAATTTTTCTGCATAATTTCAAAAATTTTCGACAAAAAGAACCGTTATTAAGCTTCAAACAAAATGAACAAAATCGTGCCACCATACACTAACATTCATACATACAGAAAATAAACCCCGAATTTTTTACATTTCTCGACGTTTCAAGATGTCCTGATCCAAAAATGTAAAAATCTTGGGGCGAGATCATTTATTGACAGATCGCCACACTTTCCCTCTGTTATATATAATAGTCCGGAAAGTAAAAATGATATCTTTATATACTAAAGATACACAAGATGTTTTTATGAAGGTAAAAGGCATCTTTAGTTTACAATACCATTATTTTTCCGGGGATAAGGTTATGAGCTCCCTCTAAAGTAAAAGCATACTGTAAACATACTGTAAACTTTATACAATTTTTCTTTTACAATTTATGATTATAAATATGCAAAAGTACTAATTATCAGTGAATATAAAGCTCAATAGTTTCTCTTTATATAAAGTTTTTTCTATTTGTTGTGATAAAAAAATCACTCATTACAATAAAATTCTTTTCTGCAACTCTTTTCTAATTGCAGAAACGGTTGTTTCTTCATTTTCTTCAATTCAGTAATTGAAGGAAATGAAAACAATTTCTAATTTTCTAATTTTTCTGCCACTATCCATACAACAAAGAAAACAGAAAATAAAATCAATGGACCGAATTCAAATATTTTAAAAGCCAAAATGTGACTAAGAGTAATTACCTATTACTAGTAAATATGATCACAAATTTTCCATAGGATTAATAAAATATAAACAATATTAAAAAATGAATTGTGGACACACTTAATAAAATTATTGTGAGGTTTAGTTTTGTCAATTATTTCTTATTAATACAAAAATTTATGCAGAGCTTATTAAAGCAAATAAATAATTTCAATTATATAACACAATTCATATAAATTAATTCTATAAAATAAATGTTCATTGAACAATCTAATTATAAAAACAAGAATCATTTTTTTAATAATTGATAATAAATGGTTTTCTCACATTATTTCACACTTCTTTGAATACAAAACGATTCTCATTAATTAACTGAAATTTCAAATTAAGATTATTAATATTCCACTTTGATCAAATAAATCTCAATAGTTTCAAAACAATAAGATATAAAACAAATTAATTATTTATAATTCTAAGAAAAATAATTCTCTTATTTAATTTGATAAAATTAAATTTCAAGTTTCATTTCATTAAAAAAAATTGTAGTTTGTTGAATAGATTTTTATAGTGAAGATTATGGAGATTATAAAACAAAATGGGAAAATTATATTATAATTTCAGATTTAAAAAATATTTAATCATTATTGAAATCATAATGAGTTACTTTTTAATTTTAAAAAAATCTGTTTATAGTCAAATAACATTATTTATCAAATGATGTTTACCACAAGATATGTTTCTGTTAACTTAAATTTCATTACTCTAAACTTATTATATGAATGAATTTGGATAACAAAAATTTAAAAAATCTATATAGTTAGAAATTAGAAAGTTATATACATTTAATATCTTAGAGAAAAAATTACTAATCTACTGGTTCTGTAAGACCCAAACACCTTATTATCAACAAAAATTTTACTAAGAACAGAAAGATAGAAACCTGAAGACCATCTCCAGGTTCCTATCTTTTGAATAGATTCAGGAAAAATGCCATTTACAGATTAATTCAAGACACGCAGAATTTGTTAGGGTAGAGGTGCACAAAATTCACCCTCTCCTTCTGAGATGCATCAATATTGTCGTTCCTCTTCCAATTCATATAAAAAAAACAATAGGTATAATAAATTTGTCTTCTTACAAACAATAAGATCTGAAAAACAAATGTATACAAATACAAACATGTATTCTGTTATGCTTTTATTGTAAAAAGTTAAAATTCTGCACCCACGTTAACCCACAGAACACCACTGTGCTGCAAATATGAAACACAGTTAAGAGGGAAAAAAATGTATTTCACATTAATTAAATTAATTCTTAAAAAACATTTTAAAATAGTAAATTAATCGTTTATTTTTTTCCTTACTTCATAGTTAATGTTAAATTTATCGATTGATCTTCATAGTAGGTTAATTACTAGTGAAATTACTAATGCAGAATCTCACTGTACAAATATTTTTAGGACATATTAATACAGAGACGAATAATAAATGAAAATTTCATTGATTTCTATGGAAAATATCGTAGAAAATTAATCGATAAAAACCTATTTGAACTATGACTTTAACACGCGTTTATCAGTTATCCGCTCAGAATAGCGATCTAAATTTACAATTTCCGTTTACTGATTTTGATATTTATTTCGAATATTTTTACCATTCGTGCAGTCAAATAATATATTAAAATAAATAAATAAATAAATAATAAAAAATTACTTACAGCTAAATTAACATTGGGCACAGATGGTCCCTGCTCCAGTAAGATCTTCACAATTTCAGTATTTCCTGTCCAAGCAGCTAAGTGTAGGGGCGTAGAACCTTTGTGATCAACGACGTTGGTAGATGCCTCATATTGCAATAATAATGACACAATTTCTCTGAAAAAATAAGGGAATTTTAACGTTTTAAGCATTTCAATATATCATGAAAACAGAATTATAATTAAGAGAGAATAAACATGTAGGAAATTCTATCATGTTAAATGCGATATACGTATCAGAATAATAATTACATTTATAAATTCTTTCTGGATTATTATTATTATTATTGTAATTCTGCTTAAAATTTACCGTTTACGCGATTTATGATTTACGATATTAGTGATGAGAGATCATTAAAAAAATTGTAAAATGTTCATTAATCCTCGTGTTCTCCGATTGTGGGAGCGCCTTATACGATGTCTCTACTGTTTGACAATATAGTCATGACATGAAAGATTCCTTCAGGAGCCACTTTTCATTGCAACGAAAACGTCAAGTTTTGAATATGACATGGCCATTGCAGAATGGAGAAACAGGGATGCACTTAACATTCCACATGTCGTAGTTTTAGTGATTTAAAATGTAGTAGAGTATCTGTCGTACATTCGGTCGAATGACTCTTGATGTACGATAAGTGAAGTTTATTGTATCCATTTGGGATAAATTGTTTAGAATAGGCCATAAAATGAACTCCATAGAATATACAGAAATAAATTTAATGATGAATGACTCGAACGTGTGTGTGCCCCCCTCCTTTTCAAGACTTAAAGCTCGGCCATGCAACATTCATGTAATTCGTTGCAATGTCCCTCTTTAAATGCAAATATATTAGAAGAGAAAGTTTAATAAATATTAAAAATAATTGATGACAAACAACTGTTTAAAATACTCACTTATGCCCGTTGAGCGCTGCGTGATGTAATGACGTATAACCAGACTGGTCTTGAGCATTAGCACCTGGCCCGCGACGTAAGCTGTACAAAAATTTAAGTATTTTAATGCTACCTTAATTAATATTCATTATAAATAAAAATTAACGGATAATTCGGCTGATAATCTGCATTAATCAATACACAACATTACAATTTTAAGTCCTTCCGCTTAAAAATCGTGCAAATATTCATTACTTTTTAATAAACGTATTCAAATATATAATTAAAATATATTTATCTATTTTAACACGGGACTTAATGAGATTCAAGTCTCTCATTTCTAGAATAATATACAGGTTTCATGATTAATGTTATATTTAGGTTATAGGAAAAGAATGTTAAACTTCTATTTTCGTTAAAATTTTTCAGGAAATTACCTGCTTTTGCATGCTTAACTTATATAAATTATGTAGCAGTGCAATCATTTTAAAGTGACCCTGAATTTAAAAAAAGAAAGAAAGAAAGAAATAACCTTCACTATTTCCTTCTGATATCATATAGCAAAAGTCATAACAGGAAAACAGTTATCCATTCATAAAAGTAATTCTAACATTCTTTAATTAATGAACAGAATCAATTTTAAAGAATTAAAAGTTTGCAACTACAGTAAAACCTGTCCAATGCAGAACCCGAATAAAAAGGAAACCTGCCAAAGACCAGAAAAATATTCGGTACCGTGCGATTCCGGTTTACACAGGTTTTACTGTAGAATAATCTTATTCGTATACAGACGAAAATAAAAGTGCTAACGAGATACGAGATTTTTCTTCAGTGAAACATGGACGTGATTTTCTTCCTTTCTTTTTATTTTCTTTTTAATATTCTTATCAGGAGAATAACATAAAACACATGATATATTATTTAAGCCATCAGACCTTTGTAATTTTATTTCAACGACAGATTGAGAACAGGACAAACCAATCGGTTGAATGCTATTCAAGCGAAAGAGATAGGATAACAATGCGACGACACTTCGGCGACATACAAACGTGTCCCATGTCACAGATAGTCTCGACACTGTAATAATCGATCGTCTTTTGGACAGAAAGTCGATGATACACAAGATAGATAGATCCAAAACGCAGAAAGGTGCTTTCGAGAAGTTAACGATAATGATTTCTAAGTTACCCTTTGTAGTATTTAAGATTTTGAAAATAAGTCTGAAGGCCATGCACACGGACCCGGGCTTGTGTCCTGAACAAGCTTGTGTCACGAACACACAAAGACCTAACTAAAGAAAACGCGTGTTGCTACTCAACAGCACTTTTTATGGATGGAGAAAAAAACAAAGACATCTTCATTAGTGAAATTTCATCTGTTTCCATTTGTTAATAACCCCAAAAAACAAGTCCCGTAAAAACCAAGCGTGGTAGAGGATTAAAGTGTTGAGGGGTGAAAGATTGTAATGAGCACAATATCATCGTAAAATTTCAAATCTCATCCGGATTAGTATTATGCGCTATTATTAGAAGTTTCTAATAATAAAATACATGGATGCGGTTGACATCACAGATAATGTCATCAAAAAATAACAGCTGTAAGTGTTTACGGTGAAATTCTAAAACACACTACACACAAACACCTTATACATAGATATACACGCTAAAGTAATTATGTAAAAAAAAACATAGATACTCTTTTCTGAAAGCCCATTAATTAATTGTCATGCAAATAACAGAAAACATTCTCTACTTTATCTAATTTTATGCGCTAAATTATATTTATCTTACAAAATGACATTCTAATTTCCGGAAGAATATTGAGTTACGTCATCGTGTCGAGTGTAGTACGTGTTTCAAAAGGTCAAATTAACAAACAGACACAGGTATATTTTATTTAAATTGCGAAATATCTTATTCATATTTTATAATGCATTGAAATATATCTCTTGTTCCTCGAACTTAAAATCGAAACACCTTCTGCATGTATTTAATAATCGCGAAACACGTCAGGTGAAGCAATAAATGACGTCATCTCACCTAGTTTTTTCCTTAACAAGACTCACTCGCTACGTCATTTTACAACGAACTTGTTGAATCATTCACGTATACAAGGTTAAATTTTATCATAAAATATTATTTAACTGAGAGAAATAATGAATAAATAGGTTAATATCAGTCTTATTACGTAACCTTATTTTTACCAATTAAGTTGGCATTTAGACCCTAAAGTCTAATTATCTCCTTAAATGATAAACTACTAATACCTATTGTACTAAACAGGAAGTATAAAAATATACTTCAAGCGGTGTACAGTACATCCAGTACGTCTCTGCGTGAACTTCAACGGAAACTTGCATAAATTACCTCCAGAAAATCAATTCACTTTATTAAAATATTCGATAATACAAATTTTAAATATCAAATTATTATTTCTAAAGCCGAATACATATGAGTCCATTCTGTAAATCGGGGAATTCTACTCTTAAACAACCAATAACCTGAATTAGAAAGGACGATGACCTCGCATCAAACAACAGGAGACTAATATTCGCCCCGTTTGCTTGTACACCAACATAATACAATATAATCACGGCATTTAATTTAAATTATAATTAATATATATACATAAAAAACTAAAAGTGGATGAATATAATTACATTTAACTATCGAATTTTACAGATAAACAGCCAGGATATTTGCAGAAAACGAGCCAGAAAATAATTTTTTTTAAGAGGGGGATATAAGTGTGTACCATAATTTGTATGCAGTTAATAAAAACGATTACATTTTTTCTTTTTCATTTTTTAATTTTTTCTCGTTGTTACAGTCTCTTAGTCGAGTACAGAACAGAATAGAAGCTGACTGAAATACTGAATGCGAACGATCGAATGAGACTCATCCATTAATCATGATGTGTCTCGCAGAGCTTACGCCACTTCCCGACTTTATAAGCGGGATTCTCGTGTTAAATGTCTGCTCCTCACCTTAGAGCGATTTTTTTTAATCACAGAACTGACTAATCTACATCAATTGTCATTTGAATATCGCCGTAAAATATTCAAAGATGCAATTTAAACCATTTATTGTTTGACGTATTCGTAATTATTCTACCTTAAAATTTCCAATCCGGTAGAATTAATGGTAAAGCTATCTTGATCAAGATTTATATGTTTACATAACTAAAACACTACATGCATAAAATGTAATAAAACGTTTCTATCAAATTTGATTCATTTTATAATCAAAAAATATATATATATAAAATTGTAATAATATATTATTAAAACCACAAGTTTAAATTACATAGAATTCGTTTTAATTCTACTCACTAAAAAGGACATGTCGTGCCCTGGGAGAATCCTCTTAACCTAAATTAATAAGTTATCCTTTCTATAAAAGATCTTGTGTTGTTTATAATTTCATTGCTTCTCTAAATAATAATAATAATAATTTCTATTCTAGTTACTTCCTGAATTAAGAACTAGTGGAAAATAATACGAAGGTTATCAATTAGTTTCGTTATTACTTCCCCTCTGTTATATACTGTATAGGTGTGAAAGTATGGTGATCGGTCAAAAAATGACCCTTCCTCCAAAATTTTTAATTTTTGGGCTAGGGAGACCTTGAAATGTCGATTTCTTCTGCATGTATGGTTGTTAGTGTATGTGTGTATGTGGGAGAGACACGATTTTTTCACTCATTTTGAAGCTTAATTCTCGTTCCTTTCGTCGACATTTTCTGAAATTTTGCAGAGGTTTGTGTATCAGGAGGAATTTTCCTAGAAAATTTCAGGAAAATCGGACCATGGATTCGAGAGCTATGGCCCCACTCCCTTCCAGCACGTTTCCAGCGTTTTTGATAGCCTATATTCTATATTAACATATTTACAACTCCGAATTTAACGCATGCCCCACTTTCAAGAAGCGATTTTCAGGAAGACGTTCGGATGGTAATTAAAAATAAATATATTTTATTAATGTTTTTCTCTATTTAATTTAATTTATTTAATTTTAACGTTTAAATTAATTTATTAAACGTTAAAAAACGTTTAATATATTAATTTAATGTATTTAAAGCATGATATAATTGACAGCAAATACAAAACAAGCAGAAAAACTAAAAATTTTCATTATAAGAGTGACAAGGCATATCCTGAATTTAAGATACATTCTTGGAAAACGTGCAGAAACTACGTCTTAAATGCAAAATAATAGCATACATTATATAATTTTTATGAATTTACAGTCAAACTTTTCTATACATTTCAAAAAAGAGATATTCCCGAAAATGATCGACGTCTAAAGGTGGTCTTATCGGAGGTTCGATTTTAATTTCTTAATAAAGATATAGACCGACAAGCACTTTTGAAGTGGAATGAATCTTAAATTCGAAAAAATTTTCGGGAAGAAGAAAATTCTGAATGATAATTAGAAGAAATACTCAATTTAAGACGTACAAATTGACCTTTAATAAGGAATTTTCAAGGGTAAAATCTCAGATTTCATTCTAATTGTCATATCCCCCTCTTACACCTCTTTACAGTGCCAAAAGTCAGAAATTTCTACAAAGAAAAACCAGCGCATTCACGTACAGTACTTTCCAATACAATTTTTAGAATTATTTTTGTATGGAAACCTTGTCGATGCGTAAACTATTTCAGTTTAGATAAAAGTGTAATTATTATCTAATCCTGTATAAGAATATACTACAAGAAAATCTGATTTCTAAGCATCAGTGCAGATCAATTTATTGAGTGATGGTTTGATAATGTAATAATTGAAATCTTCACGCTTGGTGGACTCACAAGAATAAAGATTTTAGTTAATTAAGATGTCGAAATTGCTTTCATTTCATTAGTTTTATGAAACTACATTAAATTTTTAATAAAAATATTGAAATTACACCTTTTATTAATTTTATGGTAAGTAACGATCGTTCATCTTTTTATTTTTTTAATAACATATAAAATTTAAAATGATTTAATAAAAATAAAAATTTGACTTATAAATTTCGTGAGATTTCTTAATTAAATAATAACGATTTGCAGATAAATTCTAATTAAAATATTGTATAATGTAATAAAATGTATGCGAAATTTATTAATTCTTGAAAGGAAATTACGAAAACACCGGTGCAACGAAAAATAATTTCCTAATAGGAAATAATTATAGTAATAATAAAACCATAAAAGAATATTTAAATTAAGTCAATTTTTATGAATCTTTACAGAATTATGGATGAGAATTGAAAGAAAACCTCGATACAAGACGTACAAACTGACCTTTAATAAGGAATTTTCAGGAAGGAAAGGATCAAAGTATGGGATTTAAAGATTCACCCTTCTAAAACAATTTTCAGGAAAAAAATATGGATTATAATTAATAATAACCCTCGAATTTAAGGCGCACCCCGACTTTCAAAAAGGAGTTTTTTGAGGGGGGAGATTAAATTATAATTAAAAACCACGATTTAAAGATGTACTGTACCATTAAAAAAAGGATGAAAATTAGAAATTAAACCTTCAATTTTAAATTTGGAAACGTGAAAAAAGTTCAAATTTGCGAATATATAATTAAGTTTTAAAGCCATAATTTATTCATAAGCTAATAAAAAATACAGTATATATAGATTATTTAAAGTAGCGTACTATAAAAATCTATTTTTAGAAGTAACTCTTCGTAACACTGAATTATTTTTGTCAAAGATATTTTCGTAGCTACAACAAAAAATAAAATAAATAAATATAAAAGAACGTCAACAAATCATACGATGAGGTTTCTCTTATGCACTTGTTTACGATTTATTTAAAATATTTTATAGTATTATGAAAGTTTATATCAAGGCACTTTTATAAGAGCAAGAAATTTATCTTTAAAAGCTCTGAAAATATATAATGGAAACATAAAATACATTAAATTTTCCATGAAAGGACTGTAAAAAACACTTTAAAAGTTTGTAGCGGTTTAAAGTTTCGTAACTTCAAAGAATAATGGAAATGAGTGTAAAGTCTGCTAACAATTGTGCAATAAATAGAAAAGGTAACATGTACTTGTAAAAATGATTTAGCAAAATGGACTTTAGGGTAATTAAAAATACAGCCGTTTAAATATTTAAATGCGGAATAGAATTGAAAATAAAGCAATGAAAAAGTAAATAAATTTCAATTTAATAAATTGAAATATCTAAATTTCTACCTAAAAAATATTTAAATTATACAGTTTTTATATTATATATTACAGTAATTTATACGAGTGCTTCCCCCAAAATAACAGTAAAAACAATTAAAGAACATTTTTCTTGTATAAAAGTACTCAACATCCAGAGACAGATTAGTCATTATGCAAAACACGCAATTGTATAGGGACGAAAGATAAAAAGGACCCATAAAGGCCAACTTTCTTCGTTATTTAACAACACTAATAATATTAGTGTTAGCTATGAGACTTTTAAATGAAATTTTAGTGTTTATCGTTTAGGATCTCACGAGAGTTGAATGCATAGGGCCAGATTGGGTCCCAATTCGGGCCTATCATAAAGAAAAATATTCTATTTTCTTAATCCGCATCTTCCTCTTCTTCTCTCCCTCAATATTTTTCTTGCAACAACAATAATAATAATAAATTAATTATTTCTCCAAATACAATTACTTTTTCTTCACTTGTTCCTCTATGAAGCAAAAAAAAAATTAAATTAAATTTTTGAAATTTGTATTTAAACCGATATCTACAATATATTAAATATGGAATATTTGGAATTTCATTTCAATAATTATAGTAACAAGCCGCTATTTCCGGTGCTATTACCGAGTGTTCATTATTCACGGCAATGATCTCACGAGGGGCATTTAGAAAACGATTCCACTTCCTTCCTCGTACTGAAAGATTTGAAATATTTCACAGTTTATATTTTCCGTTTCAAGAAAATGACTCGACTAATTCAGAATATTGCCTTACTTTTCTAAATTTCGCTGTAAATATGTTCTACTTTAATTGATTTCTTTTATGGATAACGCCAATGCCCATATTAATAAATCCTACATAATTTAATAAACATTTCTCTCTATACATTTGTATAATGATAGTAAAGAGTGAGATATAAAATTAAGAAATTTGACTGATAAAATAAAATTTTTCACCAATTAATCTCAAAGAAAATTATTTTATTTCCTCCAATTTTCTTATAGCAATTCCCTCTATACACACAATTTTCTATATAATAAATAAATGTATCTAATTCAGGGTTCCTTAACCTTTTTTTTATGCGCCATGGACCTCTTCCAGAATAATATAAATACATAAAATAAAATATAATGGATTTACTTTGTAATCCTGTGTATTAAAATATATTTTTTATAACTATTTTAATTAAATATTATTAAAAATTATCAGCTAATTTACTAATGGATTAAGTAATTAGAGATCGGTTAAAATATAAAAAAAAACTTAATTTTTTCCATATCAAAGTACACCGACCTCCCGAAAGCTATTGATCTACAGAAATTCAGTAGAGTCCTCGAACCCCAGGTTAAGAATCTATGGTGTAATTCATTATATTTCAAGTAAAATTTTATCTTTTATACACAAAACGCGTACTGAAGGTAAGATATTCCATTAAGAACATGTACAAAATACTCTTAAAAACTGCAAAACTGTGTAGTACACAAAGATTTTTTCCTGTACTTCATTTACTAACGACTTTAAGCTTTCCAAACAATATAAAGAAGAAAAAAAAAAATAGTAAATGAAAAAGTAAATAGCTAAAAGAGAAAGAAAAACAGGAAAAAAGGTTAGAGTCATGCTGAAAGAAACAGGTATAAGGAATAAGTAGAAGTTATATATATATAACCGGAAATAATCCTGTATAAAGAAAAATTTAACAAGAAAAACATTGTCCTGGACTTAATAGTTGGTAGGTGAATAAAAATCAATATTAGAGAAAAATGAAGTAGGGTTTTATCTATTTTTGTATCAAAATATAAGATTATTCTTTACAGATTTCTATCATTAAATATTTAATGCAAAGCTTACTATTTTTTAAATTTAATATTACAGGAAGCATTCTGCTATCGAGAGATACAAAAGATAAACGAGTAATTAATTGAGATAACAATTTTAAAAAAATAAATAAAGCGCCTGCTGAATAAACAAACGAAAGAAAAATTTAAATAAAATGAAATTTTCGATGCAAACAGGAATAATTTTTTCTAATTTAATTCTATTTAAATCTTAACAGGAATTCCCTTAAATATTTTAATTATAATTAAGGTTTTGTAATTCAAAAATTGAAGCATTGTCTTTAGATAATATCAGAGTGAATATCAAATTATACATTATTAATATTAATATATCAGGTAATTTAACTTATTTTACATCACACATAAAAATCTAGAATAAAAAAAAATTGGAAAATGATTTTTGCTGATGATTAATCGAACTTATTCTTTTTAAAACTACATTACATAACTTTATATTAAGATTTAATATCGAATTACTTTATGCAGGTTAACAGTTCACAAATCACTGAATCGAATTAACGAGAGTTACTCATGTTGCATTGAAAAAACTAATCTATATTAAATTGAGCCATAAAACTTTTTCCGAATAATCAAACAATTAAATTATAAAGAAAAAACAATGTTTTCTGATAACTATCAGCGAGTTGGACCTTCGATCTTATCACCGATTTCCGTAGGTCAAAATTATTATTGCAATGGAGGAAGCAATCTTTAAAAATGTTTTTCTATGAAATTCTTTCCGATATCATCGTAACAAATCGAAAAACATGACGTATATTATCGAACACGTACCACTAAAAAGCTCATGACCCTATACCACCTGTTGTTTCCAAGAGGCAATCCAGACAGTCCCCAAGGCCACTAGCAACTTTTGACTACGACACATCTGCAAACTCTAACGTGTCCTTTATCCAAAAGGACCATTTATTCTATTTAAAATTATTTTTGGCAACATCCCGAGGAAGTAATTTATAAAATTTTACGGATATTTTTCTGGAAAATTAATTCGGAAATTATTAATTCGGTGAACATCTTAGGGTCTTACAATGCAAAACAGAAGAAATTGTTCTATTTTATTACGGGGGTGGTTTGCTATTTAAAAGCCTTTAATATATATCGATTTTACACAAAAATCGTTGGTTTTTAAATTTAAACATGAATCGAAATGTAATTAAACTTAACAAAGCAATGAATCATAACTTTAAAATTAATTAAAACACGGACGGATTTGTTAAATTTAATTAAGTAAATGAATCAAAATTTAAACAGGGTGTATGCTATATAATATTTACAGATTTCGTATTCAATTAAGCTTTATAAAGCAAATTTCTTGCATGTTTTAACTTCTCAGATGATAAAAGTTTCACTTTTTTAAACGATTAAAGCTAGAGTTCACCCCAAAACGAACTTATAACATTGATTAAAAAGAAAAAAAACAATACAAACGATATTATTCATTGGGGTCATGCTTTATTAATAGAATAAAGAGTGTTGTGAATGCCAAATATATCAAATTATATTAATTAATAATATATAAATATCTATATTAAGATGGAATGTGTGTATATATATGTTCCTAGCGAGACAAACTATCATTAGTGCTGTTTCGTGTTCAGTATCAATAAATAAATATTGTGTTCAACAAATGAGACACTAAGTTTTTCGCCTTAATGCAAATTCCTATAGTAAATGCAACGTTTATATTTATTTATTTTTTTATTAAAAATGCCACGTATTTCTTTTCAAATTGCATTTCTTCTACACCAACGATTATATTGAAATCCATGTGAAATCAATAAGGCGAAATCTCGAGTTTAAAAACTCACTTAAGTATCCATTCTCTCCTATTAAAATCAATGAGTCATTAAATAGTTAATACTGTAGATGTATATTTAATGAATGCATTATCTAACAGTGGTATATCTACAACGCAATTTATAGAAAATGCTGAGAAAAGAACTGAGTTATTGATCTTGTGGCAGCTTTCCTTCCTAACAAACATGCAAAGGTCACTTCTATTTCTACTATAAATGAAAGGCAAATGATGATTTATTAAATAAACAAATTTTTCTTGACCGAAATTAAGCACTAGCACTTCACATTCTTCCATTTAAAATTACTAAATCATTAAGAGGAAGGTGTTAATCAGCTGTCTATAAACGTTCAATAAAGAAGATTAATGAAGAAATTTATGTTCTAAATTAATTTCGATAGTAGTACATTAAAATTTATTCCAAAGGATGTTCATTTTATTAGTTTTTTTAATGTATTATGGCATACAATTATTGATAATAATAATNTTTATTAGGGACAGTGGTGTGTTATGGCCTCATGGGGCCCTATGCAAATTTGAATTAGGGGACCCCATGTAGTGTTCAGACTTCAGACATTTTTTGGGGGGAATATTTTCATATAAAAGGTTTTGGACCCTGTTGGTGAGGGCCCATGCAATTGCCCTTTTTGTCCGTAGGATAACATGCCACTGAGTAGTTATTAGCTATATATGTATACATATACACTGGTACGAATGTAGCCCTGAATGAGGTGGTTGAGTTAATTAAAATTCGGTTTCATAAAACAATAATAATAATAATTATTATTATTAAATTTTATAATGGAAAAATTAAGAAATCTTAGATGCAAATAATTGTTTCCATAGATTTATAATTGAGTGTGTGGAATTTTGTGAATAAATCATTTTTAATTTGAAGAAGAATCCGTTCCAATTATTTTACACTCAACTGAAAAATGAATAAAAATAATTGGATTTTGTGTAACAGTTTGTATTGGATTTCTGTTTTCATTACATTATTTCACCATTAAATCAATGTTGAATGTTCAGAATTCTTAAGATCTCAAGTATCAATGGAGAAATTATTATTATTTAAATTAATAATTTAAAATAATTACATGCATAAGAATACCTTCTAAACTTCAAAATTAGAAGTTTGGAGTTTAAAAAAAAGCATTAAAACACGTTTTCATTATATATTTTTTGTATATTTAAGTATTAAATAGAGATTGTATCGATTATTATTAAGTTATATTATTATTTTTACCTTTATTAAGTTAAATTTACGGATAATCGCGTGCTAAATTATGATAAATCGGTATTCTGAAAGTAAATAAGTAACTCGATTATACAATGAATATTAAGATAAAATAATCTTTGCCGATTTTATTATATTTATGATAAGATTACGGCCAAAAATAATCGATGTTTTTGAATTATTGTACTGAAAGATATCGGAGCAAAAAAAAGATAAAGATGTTTATGATGATAGGAAATGAAACTATCGATAGAAACTAAAATAATTTCATTGAAATAAAACAAAATTAGCATTTTTACAGCTTATAAAAATATAAATTGCTTCACAGAATCCGACATCACGAGATAAATGTGAGGAGGTAAAATCGGCTGGAAAAAAAAGGAATTTATGAGTAAAATTATATTTTAAACCGCGAAAATTTATATAATTAATGCTGCTGGGAATAATTTTAAAGTGAACACGATATTTTCGCTAAAATCATTTGACACCTGTATTTAAAACAGGTGTGTAATACAGGACTACAGTATCTCGCATATTAATCATTCTGACATACGAACTATATAAATTTCGCCATTTTTATAAGGAAAAAAAAGGAACTATATAAATATAAATTCGCGTTAAAGCATTGCAGAGAAGTAAGAAAAAAATGATTTTTTTCATCAATTAAATTGCATCCATCCACACAAAGAGATCGCAATTAAGCAGGTAATGAAATGTATTTACGAACCGGCAGAAATTCACCATTTAAATATTTGTATTAGTTCCATTTCTTGTGAAATGAGAGAAAACATGGAAAACACACACACACAGACACACACACGCACAATATATTTATTCCTTTCTCCGTTTTCTTTCACGTCCTCTCCAATGACGATAGCAGCAGAGCCGGATGACATCACTCTGCATCACTAAGATCAATATTTACAAGGATGATTTTTATTTGTTAATTCTTTTATAATGCCGCACGTAAGAAAACAAAAACGTGGAGAAAACTGATCGAAATTCTTCATATTCGCTTCATAATTATAGATAAAAGAATGGGAAAATTACTAGAGTGTTAATAATGTAGTTTCGGAGATCCCATCCGAACCAAGCACCCCTCGGATCTAAGTGCGAGTTCCCCAGGTCTTACCTCGCTAAAGGTCCTGTTTTCTTGGCTCTTTGGCTCAATATTCTCTCAACTACCAATATATTACCACTTCTGGCTGCTTCAATGAGTTCTTGTTCTTTTCCCATCGAAATTTTTGCGCTTCTAAGCGCCTTAAACACCTGCCGATCAAAGAAATCACATTGCGCCTGACATCCTAACAACGCTCGCCTCGGACGTCCATGTTGATCGAACGGGATTGACCGCGATACCGCTCGTGCCACAAATATACTAATGGCGTTACTTCTTTCAAATTTAAACGATAAATACCGTCTTATTCTTAATTATAACGTATAATAACAATTAAATATAGCTTTGTGACGTTTTATAATTTTCACGAAATAATAATTACGAAACTAAATTCCGAATCGTCGACCAATACGTTTTCGGTGCTGCTGTCATACGTAACAATGGAAAAAAAAAATTTGAATTTGAATCGATAAGAGACACGATACTCTTGAATGATAATTTTAAAAACGTTTTCAATGGTGAAATAGTAACTATATTTATTTTATCGCATAAGTATCTTATGTTTATTTTTTCTCGATACGAAACTATGTATTGATCTCGAAGCGTTGAAATATTTATGATTTATTTTTCAGGTGCTTTATGTGGAAGAAGTTTACAGTATTTAAATTCTGGTATGATTGATTTTCTAAGAGCCAAATCTATAAAAGAAAATTAAATTTTTATGTTTGTTTTCTAAATATAATATTAACATGTTCATCTATTACTGCTTTAATAAATAATTAAATCTAATTATAAATTGGCTCAAAAATACATCATGGCTATAGGTTACCTGAGTCTTTAATACATATTAGGGACAGTGGTGTGTTATGGCCTCATGGGGCCCTATGCAAATTTGAATTAGGGGACCCCATGTAGTGTTCAGACTTCAGACATTTTTTGGGGGGAATATTTTCATATAAAAGGTTTTGGACCCTGTTGGTGAGGGCCCATGCAATTGCCCTTTTTGTCCTTAGGATAACATGCCACTGAGTAGTTATTAGCTATATATGTATACATATACACTGGTACGAATGTAGCCCTGAATGAGGTGGTTGAGACCTTATCCAAGCTGTAGACTATGCCCATAGGAATAAAAAAAGTCAAAGGAACCAATAGTCCACATGTGACCCTTTGTGAGATATAGACCCCTGAAATCAGTCCTGGGGTGTAAAATTTGAGGGGTCCAAATCCTTTGTTCAGAACTGTAATTTTACATATATACTTATCCTAAAAGTAAACTTTACTGAATGTATTTTGAATATATCAAATTTTCAACTTTTATTTCAAAAATTAAAATCTGAGTATGTTTCGTCTGAGGAATTACAATAAAAGTAATTATGTAGTATGTACACATTATTATTTTATAACACAAATCATGCTTATATAATGTGTGTAATCTGAAGGATAATTTTCACAGAAATTTGTACTCTTCTCTAACTGCACTTAAATAATACACAAACCTTGACACAAAAACCTTTAAAAATGCAGCCTTTTTATTCTCTTTTCCAAATGTTTTCAGCCAGTTTGAATGGCCTTCCTTGGGAACAGAAAAATCGAATGATTCCGATTTCTATAACAAAATTTCTTTTGCAACTTTTTAAAACGTTTGAATTTTCTTAGACATATAAGAATAAAAAGTGCTATAAAAGGCGAGGTGAATAAAAAGGCTGCATTTTTAAAGGTTTTTGTGTTGAGATTTGTGTACAAAAATTTGTAACTAAATTAATATCTTTAAGAGATTATATTTATAAAATATATACAATAAAAGTGTAATTGTATTGAAATAATACTATGAAAATTATTTTAAGATATATTAACTATGAAGAATATTTTAGTAGTATGGAAATTGATGATGTCACTTTTGTTGTGTTACACACTACTGTTTATTTTTTTTCTTTTTTAAAACAAGTTTACCTTCTAACTTTTGAATTGTTCATTGACAGTTGCAACTCTAGTACAGTTTCTAAATACTCTTGGATTTGGAATTAGAGCAAAGAGTTGTTATAAAGTTTTTTTCTGTTTTCAGGAAAACTAATGTGGAAATGACTAACAATTAAGGTAGTTTTTAAAAAATTTTTATGCACAAGTCTATAAATAATCTAAATGATTTTGGGGAAAATTTTTTAAATTTGGAAAAATATCCTAAAACAGTAATTAAGATTGTTTACATTTTATACTGTAAAAAGTACTAAAAATGCTTATGTTATATGAGGTATATTGCTGATTTGTGATTATTCATTGACATACAGGCCTATTTAAAGCCAATACTGCATGATATACTCCAATAATGAACTATTTTTAAAATATATATAGATTGTAATGTTCTCTTATCAAGCTACTAAAATAACTTTAAAAATATAAATCTTTTGGATGTGTCTAGTTTAACTGCAAGAGATATCAGAAAAACTAGAATAGAATTAACTAGCTAGCAGAATAATAACTAAAAATAGCTTCTATATTTTTGAATTTTTTGATCTTTGCTTCTGTAGACATGGCTTAAAATTCTTGGAAATTGTTTATGACAAAGATAAAAACTTCTTATTATCTTATTAGGCACAGAACAGAATAACAAAAGAACATGCACTTTTCAATAAGATATTATTCTCATTTACTAACACTGTTTTGTTCATTAACTTTTAGTTTAAAAAGTTTAGTGTTTCCTATAATATAAAAGATTTCCTATAATATAAAAAATATAAAAGAATTAAAGATTAACCTTATAGGTTAATCTTTAATTAAAGAATTAAAGAATTAAAGATTAACCTTATAGGTTAATCTTTAATTCTTTTATATTTTTCAAAATGCTTGTATTGTCGGGTTCATGTTTTCGTAAATTGTTTAACACACTTCCAAGTTGTTCAAAAAGAACCTGATTAATATTCATTAGTGTGTTTAAATTAAAGAAGTTTCATGTTTTACTGGTTTTAAAAGAATGAAGTTGATTTTTTCAATTAAAACTAGAATGTCTACAGGCATTCTGATTATTCACTGATTAGTAAAACTGTATGCAAATGTTTTAATGCAGTAACACTTATGTAAAGTAGGAATAACAAAATCAGCTCTGCAAATGCTCTTCCTTCAATTTTTGATGTAGCAACATTTTGGGAAAGCTAAATGTTTTTGTTGATTTGAAGTTGACAATTAGAGGTAGAGCACCATCAACAGGATGGAAATTGTTTGAAGTCAAGCAGCAGCTTTCAGATATACAAATATTTCCAAAAATTCACTTCAAGACTATTATGACAGTTTTGAGAGAGAGAAACATGTACTAAATGGATATCCAAAGGTTGATATGGCACAATGGTTGAGGTTGAACACTAAGTAGTTTTAACTGCAAAGCACAATAGACATGACTGCTTGCAACTATCCTTGGAATTTGCCTCAACAACAGGTAGGTTTGTATCAATTCTCAATTAAAATTGTATGAATTGAACTCAGTTAAAATTGGACAGCTGAACAGAAGGAAATTTACTCTACAGATGGGTTGAGTTTTGTTACTAAATGATTCTTAGCACCAGGGCAGCATGCATCATGAGTGTGTACCTGTATATTAGTAGGGCTTGTGCTCAGTTACTGCTTGACTCTCAACATCTTGAAAACATCATATTTTGCACTGGGCTCCACAAAATATGGAGCCCAGTACCAATATATCTGGGAAAAATTTAGTGCTCAAAATCATTTCTTCAATATAATGGAAAGGAACAGTTTTAGAAGTGGAGAGACACTAGTGTGGATAGGTATCATGATTAATTGCTTACATCTCACTTAATGCTGTCAATAATGAAACTTTGATATTGCACGATATTGAGATGAGATCTTAGAACCCCATGTGCACTTCTTTGAGATTCTCTTGATTCAAATTTTGTTTTAAGTAATGATAATATCCATCCTCATGAGGTGAGATTTGAGGATGAATACCTTGAAAGTGAAGATGTATGATAAATGAATTAATCAAGCCTCAAGTCCTTAAATTTCATTGAGTATGCCAGGATGTTTACAGATAATAAACTTCCTCTAAGAACAACTTAACTTATGAAACAAAAACTTCTAGAAGAATGTATTCTTCCAATATTTTTGTACTAGAAAATTGACCCCTTTCAAATGTATTTTTATTTTATACCATATTTCAAAAATTAGGTGTAGAAGAAGATATGCTTCTACACCTAATTTTTGTAGTATGGTACATACTCCTAACCAAACCATATGCAACAGATATGCTTTAATTTTATTTTTATATCTGCTTAAGACCTGACAATTATAAATTTTTTTACTTGTCATTGGACCAACATGCAAATATATATACAGATCACCACTGATGTTTGTCACAATGAACAGTATTTGGTATTTTATAGAAGTTTGAGTTAAAGCAAAATGTATGCCTATACATAGTTAGATTAAATTCTGTACAGGTTTGTTTATATATTTGAATTTGTTTTACTTTCCTGATTTATGCACATCAGCATATATAATATCTGTTAATACATGTCTTATCATTTCACTAATAGAGTTGTTATTAAATGAACAATAATGAAAAGAAACTCAAATTGCTTTTTAAAGAAACCAAAAATAAGAATTTACTAGGAATGTTTTCAGTTTGTTCAGCCAACTTCAACTAATTCCATTCAACTAAAGTGTGCCCTTCATAAACTTCAGCTTTATAGAAATGAATTATTTCTGAAAATTAACTGATAAGTATAGTAAAAAATGTTCAGAAGATACATGATTTAGAAATTTAAAATTATTAAAAACTTTACAAGTAAAATAATAGTTGCCTACACTAGTGTAGTAAAATAATGTTTTCAATAATTTGAAATTAACAATGTTTTGAATTATTCATATTGTACAGTATATTGCTGAATTAAGGGCTATTTGAAGAATTATTGTTCTATCCAAATGAATTTAATTTCAATTTAATTAAGAAATTTTTCTATTCTATAATTTTCATATATGATATTTTTCTACTTCATTTCAGTTAATAGCTATTATTTAAATACAATATATACTAAATGCCATCTGAGAAAATCAATAATTTTTTTTATATAAAATGTTACCAGGAGTAAACTAATGATAAAATCAATTTATGCATGTAAATTTTGTCAAGCAAATGTAAACATTTCTGCCATAATTTTTTTCAATAAATTGAGATTTAATTTACTAATTGAGTTAGTCTGAATATTTTAAATAAATATAAAAATATCTGCATAATTTTATTTAATACAGTCATTAATATTTTATCACATTGTTCATTGTATATTGTGGTCAATTTTTCTATATAAAGTCAATTACTTATTTCTATGTAAAAGTTATATTTTCTTCTTGCTATCTTATTTCTACACCAACCTATATTCAAGTTTATTTTTAAAATTAAGGGCACTAAATCTATTTAGAACTACTACTCTGAAAAATAAAATATTGACATCTCTGCTTTAATATTTACATAAAAATCTTAAAATAACTATTTGAAACATGTCAGTATTTTTAGAATTCACAATTTTTATTGATTACACAATTTTGGAAAATATATATTCTGTCTTACATTTTTCAGTATTACATTTTTATAATTATTTTGAATTAGAAACAAATAGTTGAAATGTTTTATGTTAGAAATTATTTTATTGATTTAAAAAATTTTAGTTATCACATACAATAATTGATATTGAAATAATAGATGAACATGTATTTGAGATATAGAATTTAAACTGTTTTAATGGAACAGATGTCAAATGTTTCAAATGAAAGATGGATTTTCTCATGATTAATTGTTTATTTAGAAGATAGATCAAGACTTACATAACAAGTTTAAATCTTTATGTACTAAATAGTTGTATAGTTCAATTTATATTTATGTTTCAGCTTGTATATATTGTACAGTAATATTAATCTGAAATCCTTTATGTATATTATAAGGCATTTGAGCATGGGCAATGGTGCCCATTTTTGTTATAAAATGGTGTAAAAAAGGAAATGACATGGTTATCACTAATATTGGTTGTCATCTCTAATGGGATCATTGTAGATGCTGATTGGTAGATAAGTGTTAAGAAGACTCTATTATCTATTAAGATTGGTATCAATTTGCATTGTAGGCAGTGGTGTAGCAAATATAACTGGCGCCCAGGGCACAACGCTTTTTTGGCGCCCCTTCCAGAAACAAATCTTGTTTGTCTTGGAGATTATTTGGCGCCCCCCTGCAATTGGTACTCGGGGCATGATAGACACTCTCGCCCCCCTCGCTACACTAGTGATTGTAGGCAGATGCTACACTATCTGAGTAACCCAAAATATTGTACAATAATGTGTAGTACAATCATTATGCTATACAGTACATTAAGCAGTAAGATAGGGAGCACTTAATTATGCAATTAACTAACATTAGATAAAAGTATATGATTAACAGATTCATATTTATGGAAAAAGTTTAAATTTAATGTGTTTTTAATCAGCAATGGTTTTTAAATTTTATGGAAAAATTAATAAAAATAATTTATCAGAGTTTCAATTAGAACTAAATTAATTTTTAAAATATGAAAATATTGGTATTTAAATTATACTTTTAATAAACTGAATTATTTGTGAAATGTTTGTAAATTTATATAGTTAATTAATACAATAATCACAGACCAACAGACTAGGTGTGCTCTGGAGTACAGTAATGCAGCGGTGCACTCAGGATTTAATCTTAGAGTGAGCCAAATTAAACAGAAAAAAAAATTTTTAATGTGAGTTTAATGAAATTTCCACTTTGTGTGTCAGCTAATTCATAAATAGTATAGAATTAGAAGATACAATACAATATAAATTTTTAAAAAATGAATTTTAATTAGGAAAAGATTTTTAAAAATTTTCTAGTATCTTTTTTCTTTTTTTTGCTAATCCCCTTGTCCCTCTCTGCATATGCCATTGCAATAATGGCATTTACATCTTCAAACTGTAAAAGATGAATCCATACATATAAATGTTAGAAACTTGAAAGGGTTAAAACAGAGTTTTATAAAGTTTGTTGTTTCAGTATACTATGTCTTAATTTTCTCCTTTCCAGAAGCATAATCAGGAATTGCTCAGAGACAGACCTTATCTTTATATATAAATAAATTAAGAAAAAAATAAGTACAGGAAAAAGTTTGAATGTGACAAATGCACTTATACATGTGTATATACAATATCTAAGAGTTTAGTCTTCATCCATAGTGGTGTAGGAGTCAATATAAGTTTGTGCATTCTAATTTGGTTCTAGTCACGCTATTGCCTATTTCATTTTACCTTCAAATACACTCACTGTTTTGTTTTTTTTTTATAGATATGTGAGATCATGTTAGTCACATAATTCAAATTGAAATGATAATTTGAAATTTCTTAAATATTGCCAATGCTAAATCTGAAATGAATTTAATACTTTATTTCTAAGCCTTAATACAATGATGTACAAGGTGTGGCTATTAAATAACAAGATTGACGCTGTAAAACATTTTATTTTGATTTCATATATATTTATTTATTATCACCTTCAATATACACTTCTCCTCTATCCCTACAACGCTTCATGTGAATCTTCCATTGTTTGAAACAGTGCTGGAAGTATTCTTCTGTCAGCTCCTTCAGGATGCATGCCTCTTTCTCTTTCACAGCTTCAACGGACTCAAATCTTGTTCCTTTTAATGCAGATTTAACCTTAGGAAACAGATAGAAGTTGCATGGTGCAAGATCCGGTGAATAAAGCATATGGTCTAACACTGGGATGCTGTACTTTGCTAGAAACCTCTTGACAGACAATGCAGAATGAGTTGGCATATTGTCTTGGTGGAGAACCCATGACTTGTCCTTCCACAATTCAGGTCGTTTTTTCCTTATTCTTTCACAGAGTTCAGCGAGAATGTGAAGATAGTAATGTTTATTAATAGTTTGACCTTCAGGAACCCAGTGAAGGTACACAGTCCCATGAATATTGAAAAAATCAATCATCATTGCTTTGAATTTTGATTTGCTCATTCAAGCTTTTTTGGCTCTTGGTTAAGTTTCAGTAGTGGTTTTTCCAAGTTTCATGTGAAATTTCACAACAATTTGTTGCTCTATTGTTACACTTAACATTTTTCTGGCGAAACAAAAAACAACTCTAATGCAAACTATGGCTATGGCTATACGGATTTGTTTACAGAAGTGAGAAGTACTGCATTCGAAAGAGAAGGATTTATGCTAAACAGCTGTCGGTCGCTGGCATTTGGTGCATGCATACTTCTTCTGTAGCAGTATCAGTCTCGTTATTTTATAGCCACATCTCGTATACAGTAAATGATACAGTTATTAGCCACTTGAGGAAATTTTTATTTAAAAAAATTCTATGCATAACAAAGATTAAATTAGGAAATACATATACTGACAAATTTGTTTTTTTCATAGCTTTTTTCCTACCAATATCTAGAAATTACATATGCCAATTATTTAATCCAAAATATGCCTTATTTTATAAAAATGCAAAATTGTATAGTTATTGGTCATAATAACAGAATAAGGTGTTGGAGTTTTTGCTGCCTACTAACAGTAGAAACTTGGATTAATATTGCCCTGTAATATTTCCAGAATAGCTTTTATATAACTTATTCAAAGGGGTTTAAATTTGAAATGGCCAATAACTGTAATGTTTACCCTACATACTGTCAAATGTCTGTGTAAAGAATTAGCACAGAAAAAGACAAAGAATATGTTATATAAAAATTTGTTAGATGTAAAATGTACCAGTAATAAATATAAGAAAAAATGCATTTTCAACATTCTGCAGAGAAATTTGTTATATAGGCTTTCATAACAAATTTTACTGTATATATTTTTGAATGCCAAAAAAGAGTGGTTGTTTAAACACCATATTGCTAAGCAAGACATTTCTTAGCATTGTATTGTATTATGAATGAAGAGCCATTACTTTTTCCAAGAAATTATACAGTGTTTATTTGTTTTTAAAATACTTATTTCCTGCAACATTCTCTGTATTAATTCAAAGCAATACTATTAATATGTATTTATTTTTGTAAAATCTTAAGTAAATTGCTATGGTGTCATAAATATATATAAAAGATGATTGTTAAGCTCAAAAGCTATTATTAGGATATGTTGATCAGCTTTGGTTTTGTTGAATTATAAGTTATTGAAATCTTGATTGAGTATTTTCTTTTTGTTAAATTATTTTTTGTCTATAATCAAGTTAAAACTTTTTCTGTTTGTAAATTTAATTTGTAATTTTTGCCATTATCAGCATTAAATAATTATCAGCAGTTCTAATTTGTTTGTTCTAGTGGTATTTTTTTTTTTTTTGTTAAATATGTGGTTTATCAAACCATAAATAAAAATTAAATGGTTGTTTTTTCACTCTGTTGTTTCTTTTGTGCTTTCATTAATATAAAGAAAGAGAAAGCAGAGAAAAAGAAAACTAAACATTGCTAATTTTTGATTTATTAAGTTGCTGAGTGATAAGAAGCCTAGATTTTTGGCTATTAAATGCATGTAATCAAGATAGCCTGATTTAAAAGGATAGTTTTAATATTCTTTTCTATTCAACTGATCGTCTTAAGGCTGTAAAGAGTATATGGAAACAATTTTTTTTCTGTTTTTTTTTTATTTTTTAAGTTGAAATATTTTATTGTAAAAATGGTATAAGTTATTTTTTCATATTTTGTTATTATATGTGTTTTGTTTCCATCAGTATTTAAATGAAACCCTAGTAATCTCATTGTATTAGAGAAAGTACAGTCAACCCCTCTATAACACGGGTTCCTATAGTTCGGATTCCTATATCATGGCGAAAAAATTGTGACAGTATTTGTACAAATGTGCTAAAAAAACTCGTATAATTTGGTAAAACGTCATCGCCGACTCGTGTCACAACAGGATTGGTTGAATCTAGACCAATAGTGGATATTGTACAAACCGTTGAGTTTAAACAAGCAGCGGACCTACTAAAAACCATTTATTATTTAACGTCCATAAAAATTATATTAATGATGTCTCCAAAGTTCAGCAAATTTTTCCCAAAAAAAAATAATTTATCAGGAAGCAGGCGAGCGCCATTCGATGACAAGCTCCACGACAAAAACAAGCTTAAGCAATGGCGTAGTCGAACTATGGCTCTATAAGTAATTTTACAATTTTTTATTTATAGCATAGTTTATATGGATTATTCCCAAAAAATTATACATATTTTGGAAATGTTGAGTCAAATTAGTCTAGAATAGATTAATTTTATGGACAAAACCTTTCAAATAGCTGTAGTCTGTAAACTGCATACGTGCCGGGCTGTCATTGGCTGGACTTGTAGAAAATGGATTCATAAAAATCGGAACATATCTACCGTGTTATAGGGGGGTCGACTGTATATGCATGAAAGTATGTCACTGTTAGTTCAATTTTAACATATAAGAGGATTAGATCACTGTTGTCTCAACCTTTCAATTATATTTGTATGTATGTAATGTTACTTTTTAACTGTAACAATGTTTTCATATGAAATATAATTATTCTAATCATTGTGGTTGCTTTGATTTTAAAATTAATTTTATTTTAACTAAATGATAAAAAGTCTAATAAAATTAAATTACTATCCAAGAATCAAGAATTTTCAAAACTAAAGTCACATGCAACACATTTTGACAGAATTTTACTTTATAAATTTTTTAATAGTTTTATTGATCTGAGAGTTTTATATCTAAGTGTTCCAGCAAGAAATACCTGAAATTAATTTTATTTTAACTAAATGATAAAAAGTCTAATAAAATTAAATTACTATCCAAGAATCAAGAATTTTCAAAACTAAAGTCACATGCAACACATTTTGACAGAATTTTACTTTATAGATTTTTTAATAGTTTTATTGATCTGAGAGTTTTATATCTAAGTGTTCCAGCAAGAAATACCTGAAACAAATCGTGTTTGTACTGTATAATTCACAGAATCACTTATGTAGGCCTGTAACACAATGATCTTTTTATTTTTTTCAACCAAGCGGCACATAATTTAGAACTGAACGTTTCTTGTGTATTGAATTTTTAAAATTTAAAAGGCTATGTGAGTCAGATCTCTACTTGTAGAACTTGTTCATTTTCCCAAGTGTTATTTTCTTTTTGTAATTGTTTTTACTTTTATTATTTGTTTTCTGGCAATTTCATTGTGATATGTTTGTGTTTTGGAGAGGCCAAATAGCCACTTTATGATGCTGTCTGTATTATAAATATTAAATGTAGAATTTCTTATACACATTCTTATGACATGACACAGGCACGTCCTTTGCGCATGTAATGTGAACTGTGCAATGACCTAACTTATTCAATTTATTAACTTGAGAAAAGTAATTTTTTTTAGTTTGAAAATAATTTCATCATTTGTATTAGTACAAATGATGAAATTACATGGTTTTTAATATAGTGAAAATTTATTTAATAATAGGCATGTTTATGCAAATTTTTTGCATGCATTTCTCCATTTCCTCTGTGCATGATTTCTTAATAATGTAAATTGAATCTTAAATTGTAATGAAAAAGAACTTCTTTTCCTTGAGGTCATTACTAGAGCAAACAATTCTTTAGCTCTTGCAAACGAACATAAGAAAATAATTAAATTGCATGCTGGACATTTGCCATATTTAAAAGAAGAAAAATTAAATAAGGATAGGTTATATATATTTTCCATGGTTATGCTCACTTGTGTAATATTTATAATGTTATGTTAACAAATTTTAATGTTAACAAATGTTAATTTTATAACAAAATTATGTTATAAAATTAACATATATTTATATATGTTAATTTTATAACATAATTTTGTTGTTATTTGTGCTGTGGATCTGGTGATGAGATGAGAATAAACTTGTCACTGTAGTCACTCTACTGAATTAATCAATGTGTATTTTAACACTGGATTGAATTTCTCTTAAATGTTCCATCAATTTAGTAAAATTGAAGAATTTCAATGGCTTAGCCATACAGATATGAAATTAGCTTTCACCCACTCTTAAAGATGCATTGATTAATTCAGACAATGAGATGTAAAACATCTTGAAATGTTTAATAAGTCATGATTTTAATCAAATTATACAACAATTTTTTATTATTATAGTTATGTTTATCAGAGATGCATCAGAAAATAAAAGAATTGCTTTATCTGAAGAGAGACAATTGTTAACCTTTTTACCATTACATTCATTTAACAACCCAAACAACTGAATATATATTAATTAAGCACCAAAAATCCAGCAGGAAAATGTTAACAAACGACACTAGCAAATGTTTTCTCCCTTGTTAAACGGTTATCAGTTATTTATTTGAAAACTCAGATGCACCTGATAAAACAAATGGTTCAAATTTAATAAGTTATTCAATGGAATTGGTTATTTAGTTAATTTATAATTTCATTCATTTTACAGTAGTGCAAAGAAAACATAATTCTATTGTTCCCTATTCCAATATCTATGTAAACCATTTGTTAACATTTGGAAACACATAAACATGTGTACAACATCCAATGTGCTAATTTGCTCTGACAATTCACAATTCTATTTAGATACAGAAATGAACTATAAATATTACTTCTTTCAAAAAGTACATGAAATGATATAACAACATTACTAGTGAATTAAATATTTAATAACAAAAATTTAAACAACAAGAAACAAAGTAACAAGAACAAGAAATTAAATTACAAGTGATCCATTAAATTACATGTATACAAAATTACACAAAAGTAACTTTACATTAAATATAAATGAATTTCAATAACTTTACAAACAAAATAGATGGTTAGGATACCAGATGTTGATAGGAAAACTTAATGAAAATCTTTCATGCAGGGGTGAGAGGTTTCTCTCTCTATATTTTATGTCAAGGCATGGATTTGAAATTGAATGCTTAAAAATATCATTCTTTCCAAAATTGGAAAGATAGTTGATTATTCTGATTAGTGTGAACAAGTGCCAATAAACTATACTTCCTGAAAATTTAGCAAACACTACCATTCTATCACCTCTCGTATTGACATCTTTTTAGCATTCAGATAATCTGTGCGTAAATGATATAGATTAATATAAGCCATGATTTTGCTAAATGATGTAGATTCTAAACAAAAAAACAATACAGTTTTTCAGCATTGCTTTTTGTTTATGATTACTGGTGTGAAGAATGTTTATTTTATTTGTGATGTAGATTCTACTTCTATATATTGTATTTAGGGAGTCCTTAACATTATGTAAAAGATTATATAAAGTGGTTATGTGTGAAGATTAAAAGTTCTGTAATATATTTTGGAAACCACACTGCAGTTGTTACTTTTATGAATTAAATTTATCAGTTCTTGACTTGCTACTAGCTGTTGTTAGGTCTGGCAATGTTTAAACAAAATTTTAAAAAATTTTTCTAATAGTACTAAAAAGTATCTTAAAATTGCCTGTATTAGGTTATGTTAGGTTATCATATATAATCTGTACATTATCTGTGTTTAGAAGACAGTTTAAAAGGGGTGGAAGTTATGTGATTGGACATTATATGGTGCAATCACTGAGTAGTGTCTGTTAAGCAATTGCTAGTTCCTTAGTGCAGGGAATATAATGGGGTGAGGTTTTCTAAGATTTTATTTTTAGGTTATATGCCATTGTGGGTAATATCAGGTGGGTTATATGCATAAAAATATGGTAATTAAAACCAGGAGGATTTTTTGAAGATTAAACATTACAGAAATTCTTCCAGAAAAGCAATTTGAAACAGAAGATAAAATGATGCAAAAATTGACAAACTTATATGTAATGTAACTATTAATCCAAAATTATCATCACTTTCATGAAGGTTATCTAAATTATTGATTTTTACTCAGTTATGTCATCAGTGCCATCTTTAGGGCAGGGCCCCCTAATCCAAAAGTAATAAAGTTACAAATAAAAAATAGGTTAATTGAAATAAACAAATTATTAAAAATATCAAATACTTTATTTCTGTGTACTTTATTCNAATATAATTATTCTAATCATTGTGGTTGCTTTGATTTTAAAATTAATTTTATTTTAACTAAATGATAAAAAGTCTAATAAAATTAAATTACTATCCAAGAATCAAGAATTTTCAAAACTAAAGTCACATGCAACACATTTTGACAGAATTTTACTTTATAGATTTTTTAATAGTTTTATTGATCTGAGAGTTTTATATCTAAGTGTTCCAGCAAGAAATACCTGAAACAAATCGTGTTTGTACTGTATAATTCACAGAATCACTTATGTAGGCCTGTAACACAATGATCTTTTTATTTTTTTCAACCAAGCGGCACATAATTTAGAACTGAACGTTTCTTGTGTATTGAATTTTTAAAATTTAAAAGGCTATGTGAGTCAGATCTCTACTTGTAGAACTTGTTCATTTTCCCAAGTGTTATTTTCTTTTTGTAATTGTTTTTACTTTTATTATTTGTTTTCTGGCAATTTCATTGTGATATGTTTGTGTTTTGGAGAGGCCAAATAGCCACTTTATGATGCTGTCTGTATTATAAATATTAAATGTAGAATTTCTTATACACATTCTTATGACATGACACAGGCACGTCCTTTGCGCATGTAATGTGAACTGTGCAATGACCTAACTTATTCAATTTATTAACTTGAGAAAAGTAATTTTTTTTTAGTTTGAAAATAATTTCATCATTTGTATTAGTACAAATGATGAAATTACATGGTTTTTAATATAGTGAAAATTTATTTAATAATAGGCATGTTTATGCAAATTTTTTGCATGCATTTCTCCATTTCCTCTGTGCATGATTTCTTAATAATGTAAATTGAATCTTAAATTGTAATGAAAAAGAACTTCTTTTCCTTGAGGTCATTACTAGAGCAAACAATTCTTTAGCTCTTGCAAACGAACATAAGAAAATAATTAAATTGCATGCTGGACATTTGCCATATTTAAAAGAAGAAAAATTAAATAAGGATAGGTTATATATATTTTCCATGGTTATGCTCACTTGTGTAATATTTATAATGTTATGTTAACAAATTTTAATGTTAACAAATGTTAATTTTATAACAAAATTATGTTATAAAATTAACATATATTTATATATGTTAATTTTATAACATAATTTTGTTGTTATTTGTGCTGTGGATCTGGTGATGAGATGAGAATAAACTTGTCACTGTAGTCACTCTACTGAATTAATCAATGTGTATTTTAACACTGGATTGAATTTCTCTTAAATGTTCCATCAATTTAGTAAAATTGAAGAATTTCAATGGCTTAGCCATACAGGTATGAAATTAGCTTTCACCCACTCTTAAAGATGCATTGATTAATTCAGACAATGAGATGTAAAACATCTTGAAATGTTTAATAAGTCATGATTTTAATCAAATTATACAACAATTTTTTATTATTATAGTTATGTTTATCAGAGATGCATCAGAAAATAAAAGAATTGCTTTATCTGAAGAGAGACAATTGTTAACCTTTTTACCATTACATTCATTTAACAACCCAAACAACTGAATATATATTAATTAAGCACCAAAAATCCAGCAGGAAAATGTTAACAAACGACACTAGCAAATGTTTTCTCCCTTGTTAAACGGTTATCAGTTATTTATTTGAAAACTCAGATGCACCTGATAAAACAAATGGTTCAAATTTAATAAGTTATTCAATGGAATTGGTTATTTAGTTAATTTATAATTTCATTCATTTTACAGTAGTGCAAAGAAAACATAATTCTATTGTTCCCTATTCCAATATCTATGTAAACCATTTGTTAACATTTGGAAACACATAAACATGTGTACAACATCCAATGTGCTAATTTGCTCTGACAATTCACAATTCTATTTAGATACAGAAATGAACTATAAATATTACTTCTTTCAAAAAGTACATGAAATGATATAACAACATTACTAGTGAATTAAATATTTAATAACAAAAATTTAAACAACAAGAAACAAAGTAACAAGAACAAGAAATTAAATTACAAGTGATCCATTAAATTACATGTATACAAAATTACACAAAAGTAACTTTACATTAAATATAAATGAATTTCAATAACTTTACAAACAAAATAGATGGTTAGGATACCAGATGTTGATAGGAAAACTTAATGAAAATCTTTCATGCAGGGGTGAGAGGTTTCTCTCTCTATATTTTATGTCAAGGCATGGATTTGAAATTGAATGCTTAAAAATATCATTCTTTCCAAAATTGGAAAGATAGTTGATTATTCTGATTAGTGTGAACAAGTGCCAATAAACTATACTTCCTGAAAATTTAGCAAACACTACCATTCTATCACCTCTCGTATTGACATCTTTTTAGCATTCAGATAATCTGTGCGTAAATGATATAGATTAATATAAGCCATGATTTTGCTAAATGATGTAGATTCTAAACAAAAAAACAATACAGTTTTTCAGCATTGCTTTTTGTTTATGATTACTGGTGTGAAGAATGTTTATTTTATTTGTGATGTAGATTCTACTTCTATATATTGTATTTAGGGAGTCCTTAACATTATGTAAAAGATTATATAAAGTGGTTATGTGTGAAGATTAAAAGTTCTGTAATATATTTTGGAAACCACACTGCAGTTGTTACTTTTATGAATTAAATTTATCAGTTCTTGACTTGCTACTAGCTGTTGTTAGGTCTGGCAATGTTTAAACAAAATTTTAAAAAATTTTTCTAATAGTACTAAAAAGTATCTTAAAATTGCCTGTATTAGGTTATGTTAGGTTATCATATATAATCTGTACATTATCTGTGTTTAGAAGACAGTTTAAAAGGGGTGGAAGTTATGTGATTGGACATTATATGGTGCAATCACTGAGTAGTGTCTGTTAAGCAATTGCTAGTTCCTTAGTGCAGGGAATATAATGGGGTGAGGTTTTCTAAGATTTTATTTTTAGGTTATATGCCATTGTGGGTAATATCAGGTGGGTTATATGCATAAAAATATGGTAATTAAAACCAGGAGGATTTTTTGAAGATTAAACATTACAGAAATTCTTCCAGAAAAGCAATTTGAAACAGAAGATAAAATGATGCAAAAATTGACAAACTTATATGTAATGTAACTATTAATCCAAAATTATCATCACTTTCATGAAGGTTATCTAAATTATTGATTTTTACTCAGTTATGTCATCAGTGCCATCTTTAGGGCAGGGCCCCCTAATCCAAAAGTAATAAAGTTACAAATAAAAAATAGGTTAATTGAAATAAACAAATTATTAAAAATATCAAATACTTTATTTCTGTGTACTTTATTCTTTATTTATGTGTAGTTAAAATGATCTTAAAATACAAAATTTTTCTTTGACATTTTGCTGCTGTGAAATTCATAATTAATTTATCGAAATTTAATTTATTAATTATATCCAATTCTATATTCATAATAGAAAAATTATTTAATCTTGATTGAGACATCATATTACGATGATCATTTTTTATAAATTTCAAAATAGAAAATGAAAGTTTACCATAACAATTTGTAATCATTAAAGTTAAAAATATTCTAAGACTGATCTCTATACTAGGAAATGTATGCAATAGCAAATCCTGCTTTATTAAAAATTACATATCTGAGATCAACATATGTTTGTTATTCTTAGAGTAAGAAAACTTAAAAAATTTTTTATACTTCTTTTTCGCCATACCTTGGCCGAAAATGATACTTTCTTCCTGCTGCATGGAAAGAAAATTCTACTTCCTGGATGAGGGAGGTGAAAAATCGTATATACTCCATGGGAGGAAACAAATAATGCATCCCTAGGTCTGTAATATATTATTGCTTTCGTTTCCATTATTTGTTGTGTTGTTTATATATGTTACTTTATGATTTTATCACATTATATTAACTATATACCAAGTGATGAAAAATTTAACAATGTTTTAAATTTAGATCAACAACATTATCAAAAAAAAAAAAATTGTTTTTAAACCATTTAAACTGACCCTCAAGTTTCTAGCACATGAAAAATTTAATCAAAACAAATGTTTTCAGTTATACTTGAAAGGTTTTCTTCAGTAACTCAAACAGAACAACAACAAAATAGAATAGCATCTAAATTAGAGTATTGTATTCTAATATAAGAACATTTAAATGCTTTTCTAATCAGTTTGATTAAATTTTTCATGTGCTGAAAACTTTGTCAGTATATTGGCTTAACTACTATTCCAGTTTTTCTTTTAATGTGACTTGTTTTTTGTTAATTATAAAAATAAATGAATTAAAGTAAGATTGTTTTTGCTGGTCACTTACCTAGTTTCTTTTTGAAATATATTGTTAACATTGGAACCCATGTTTATCCTCAACAGATGTGTGACTGTTCAATGTTAATTGATTGAAAATGCAATGTCTTAATTGTTTCCAATTGCAACATTGTGTTTTTATTTTAACTGTTAACATAAAATGCAACATTGCACTTTATTTTTTTATTTTTATACATATATAGTACTGTAATTTCCTGCATATAATCTGCAGTGATGTACCATATAGCTTGCAAAATTTGCTACAATATATGGCTTACAATAAAATTTAATTTTTTCACTGTATGAACATTTCTGGCAGTCTTAAACCTAATCCTTAAGTTCTAAATATGACTTTAAAACAGAAAACCTGTATGTTATACTCAAGAAATTATGGTTATTTTATCATCATTGCTGAAGTATTTCTTGATTTTGTTTTCTCTAGTCAAATAAAAACAGTATTGAATTTACATTTATTAAAAATTAGCTAAATTCATTATTATCTTTAAATTATTTCAAGTAAACAACATTAATAAAGATCAATAAAATAATTTTATTGCAAGATTCATTGATTTGCTCAGAATATTTGGTCATATGAGTTTAAAATTTATACAAAATCATTCTTTATCATAAAAAGATGGATGATGATAGGAAGATAAAATTAAAAAGTAAGTTTGAGAAAACAAATGATAATTTATATGAAAGTTTAAATACAGTTAATATTTTTTATCTGAGTGACAATTAAGAATTTTCTTGATATAAAAGATTGAAAAGTATTATCAATTTCAAAAATATTAATACACTGACTTGTTTAAATATCCTTCATTTACTGAGAAACATATTGTATTTAGAATGCCTATGTTTAGCCGTTTCTCTTTTACATGCATTACATAATTATCATTTCTATTCATAACCTTGCTGTCTTTTCATTTGGTCAAAATTAATAAGAAAATAATTACTGTATAGGTTTTTTTATAATCCAATTATCTTTCTATTTTAAATTTTTCTATCAATAACCAGTTATATATATGTTTTGTTTAAAGTAAAAAAATTAATCTTCATTTATGATTTTTTTAATTTTGAAATCTTGCAATATTATAAGATTTATAATTTATTTGACTTATTGATAATCTGGTTGGCTTCACTGCAAGATACAGTTATTACATTGAAATTTCTTTAGCTCATAACCACTTTTATTTTTTGCTGTTCATTCTATTTTATGATTGCAACAACTGTTATTTATTTCAATGGCTGTTATTTTAGGATACTTTAGTTATAAAATTCGTCTATGAATATCAGTTGCCATAAATTATTTTTATATTGGAAATACAAATATTCACCTCTCACAATTTTATATTAAATATCTTTATAAATTTCTTCTTTGATTACTTTGCTTCATTTGCTTTATACCATTCTTCGTTAATAAGCAAGATCTTGTTTATTCTGTTTGTTAAAGATTAAGGTATTTTTTAAACTAGCTGTCTTTTAAGATACATATTGAATATATCACCAAGACATTACTAGTGTGAAGAAGCATGATATGGAGATAATGTCTTCTGATTGGCATGTAAGCTGTGTTCTTTGCCAATATAAATCAATCCTGATTAGACAATTGTGATTTGGAATATGACAGGTTCTCCTTTATTGACTAAGGTTATAATAAAGTTTGGAAAGATCTGTTTGTTGATTAAGTTATGTAATTTTCCATTAACTCATATAGTGATATGGCTTACACTTGCCAGCTTTACACAAGCAACTTGCATATTTCAATCAAATTTTATTTCATAAATATTTTAATAAACTTTAATTTCCTATTTTATTTTTATGAATTATTTCATATAATATTAAAAAATCCTGCTTAAAAACTCCCAATTTAGATTATCAAAATTGTCATGATCTAATTTTATAGAATTTAGAATTTTTTTTTTGTTATGAAAGATTATATGAAAGTAGATTGCCAAGTACTTGGGGATAAAATCAAGGACAAAATGAATTCTTCCTAAAAGATACTAGGATGATTCAATTCCAGGACAATGCAATAGATGTGTATTTTTACTCTATCAGTGACATAAATACATTTAAAGTGTGGAAAAAGAGAAAGATGCTTTATTGTGGGAACAGTTTTTAGAATGAGAAATTATTTATTATGAAATTGTCATAATGCCAGGCTGCAATTTTTAATCACCATTTAATCTATACAATTACATGACTTCCAGTCCAGACAAAAATGTTCATAATTAGGGCCCCTATGCTTTCCATATCTGGTCTCGATTTTAATTGGTGTAACTCCATTCTTCAGATTTGGATGACAGTGGAAATTTACAGGTCTGCAATTTGAAAGTTGCAGCCCAATAAAGACCTCCTGTTGCTAAATGGCAGTCAGAAAAAAATCTGACTTCTGGCCCAAAGTATAACCTTGTATATACAGTAGAGTCCTGCTAGTCCAAACTAGTTGGGATTGAGCCCTGTTCGGATTAGCAGATTTTTGGATTAGCTGAATAATTGAAATAATGCAGAAGCAAGCAGTAAAGCAGGTCTGATTTATATAGATTTAACACAATCAATGACATCAGCACCTCACCCTTTATTTTATCTGACTTGTACTGAATAGAGGATGCAAACGGTTAACAAAAACAAGTTTTGTAATTTTGAAATGGCAACTTGCCTTCATTACTTACCTTAGAATTATTTTAACTGTAAAAGACATTGTTTTTAATACATAGTCCAGGCTCCAATCAGTTGACTGATGCTACTGTGTGAGTTAGCACACTTAATTGTGGATGTTGTATGTACTCTACACTCTATATTATTTTAGTTAACTTAGTTTAGTTTGATGCTACAATGACCACGAAATGGAAACAGACAATGTGTACGTTGAAAGAGAAGCTGGACATTTTGGAAAGGCTGGATAAGGGTGAAAGTTCAACAAAATTGGCAGTAGAGTTTGGAGTGGGCAAGGCCATAATAATTGACTGGAAAAAAACCATGCAAAGATTGAGCAGTTTTGTGCCTCTACTTCAGAAAAATCAGTTGAAACTTGACAAACAGCAAGGTCCTCAACATTTGACAAGCTTGATGAAGTTTTATTCACATGGTTAACTCAGGAAAGAGAAAGGGGAACACCCCTAAGTGGACCTCTCGTTAGAGAAAATTTCCTCTCTGCCAACCAAAACATGTTCGGATTAGCAATGTTTGGACTAGCGAGACTTTACTGTAGTGAATTGGAATTTCATGCCCCTAAGCTTTCCATATCATCTATCTAACATTGTTTTCAAGATTAAGGAACAATCCTGGAAAACTGGGATATCTGCAAACTCTGTTTGAAAGATATAAATTATTGTGCAATTGCTTGATGTATTAAAAATAGTTTACTATGTTTTTATTCATGGTTTATTTGTTATATTATGTTTATTTTATGTTATAGATGTTTTTGGAAAGTCAAGTATATAAAAGAAAATAAAAAAAAACAACAACAAATATCCAGAAGTTTCTTTCTAATGATAATGAATAATGATAATGATAATGAATGCTAATGAAGACATCTTGTATAATTTTAACACTAATTATGTTGTTTGAATTTCTATTTCTATTTTAAAATTATTCATCAAACTCTTAAGTCTGATATTTACAATAATTTATCATTGATGATGATGTGATTTTGTGACAAGGTGTAATGGGTTCCGTGAACAGACCAACACAAAATAAATGAATCAAGTTACTTTAAACCAGGGCTGTGGAGTCGGAGTCGTGTAGTTTTGATGTTTGATGTAGTTAGCCGGAGTCAGAGTCATCAAAAAATCCACTGACTCCAACTCCGTTTCACTTACCAACTTGTTATGTATATAAAATAGAAAAGTATTGGAATCGTGTCAAATTTGACTCTCCAAGTTTTTTTTTTTTGCAAATCTACTTGTTTGGAGACCTCCCGAACCCTTCAAAAAAGTCAATAAAGGGGAAAAAATTTGCGCGCGCGTGTGTTGCCATCTAATTTGTTTAATTTCTTTATTTTCTGTTCTGAGATATTAAACAATATCTCAGAACAGGTAAAGTTTAAGAAACAAAATATGGCACTGTAGCTTGTGTATAAAGGGGCATTAATACTATTAAATTTTGGTTCTTAATTAAAGGTTGACAGAGTGAAGACATAAAAGTGGTCATGGTCATGTGTCATATCTCTTAATAAATATTTTACTCGTTATTAGCGTTCAAAATTTTAAAAAATAAAATAAAACTCATTTCTACCCTCAAAGTAAGCTTTTTTGCCATTTTATAATAGTACAGTAAAACCCGTTAAGATGTTCTTGCTTAAGATGTTAGAATGTATATGGGGACATGATTTAGTTCAACCACTTTGACTTAAATAACTAACTCCTGTGTTAAACCATCCGACTCCGATTCTGACTACTCTGACCACAGAAATTATTAGGCTTCAAACAGGGTGAACAAAATCATGTCTCCCCCACACAGTCTAACATCCACACATATAGATAAAACCTCGAATCTTTTGCATATTACGAAATTTCAAAGGTGCCCTGAGTCCAAAGATGTAAAAATTTGGGAGTGGTCATTTTTTGACCGAGCGCTACACTTTTCCTCTGTTATATATAACAGCCAGAAAAGTAAAATTATCGAATACATATTTATATATTACTTAGAGAAGTCTTTTAGCTTTGGAATAAAAAGTTTCTACGCTCTATCTTTATTACAACTCTATTTATTGAATATTTTATTCTGAGGTCACGTGATGACATAAGAATTTCCAGGTCTCTTTCGGTAACAAGTCTGCCCCTAGTCGGAGTCGGATGGTAAGGAAGAGTCAGAGTTGGAGTCGGTAGATTTTTACGCGACTCCACAGCCCTGCTTTAAACAAAAGTATGATTTCCTTTTATTCTTGCCAGAAAGAACAGAAACAGATTCTTTATGGATCCCAATGTTACAAAGTTAAACTCTTGTACAGGTGTTCTGTCTTTAAGTATAAAAGAGAACACGTGCGAGACAGAGCCTGACAATCAGATGCGTGTTGGTCTTAAAACTAAAACTTATTCTACTTTTAACTAGAGGAAAGGAACAACATGGAGGTGGATGGAGGTGGTGGAGATGGAAATAGAAGAAGAGTGAAATATCTGGGATTTCCTTTTCTTTGCATATATACTTGGGTGGGACACCACTGTTGAGTTTGTCTTGATTTCTTTTGTTGTAAACTTCCTGTCTTCTCGGTGAACCTCTCATCCTTCAGTAATGCTCTCTTTTACTCAAACACATTAGCCTAGAAGGTCTCCCTTTTTACTAAAGCCCAACTCTTTTTTGGCTCATAACATCCTCTCTTTCGCTTCTGCTGCTAACCTATGCACGCTGTTCAAGAGCGATCTTCCTTATACCCTTTCTCTCTCTCGTCCAGGCACAAAGTGAGTCTCTTTCCTTCTCGCAAGACTTCCGGGGTCTTACTTTTCTATTGTTCTCATTGTTTATTTCTTCGAAACGGTAATCCCACCCAAAGGGTAAACAGAGTGGAAATGGAAATTTTTAGAGAATAGATAAGACAAAGAACAAAGGAATTGCTAAGACTAACTTATATTACATATAAAAATATAAGATACACGGCTAATATGGCTGATGGCCACAATGTAAAATTTTTGAATATTAAGTAAATAATAAACTATTAATTTGTAAACTAAATCCCATTAGAGATCTATTGTTGAAATATCCAAATAAGTTTTTGAATTTATTTTTAATATTCCTGAAGATGTTGCAGAAATATACAAACAATTTAATTCCAAAAATAATTTATTCTGACAGAGAAAAATATACAGATTTATTTATTCTTGTATTGTATATTAATATAGCAAAATTTCTTCAGTCTTTTCCATTATTACTTAAGAATGATGAGCAAAGCTGTTCAGAGAAGGAGCCCAGACCCAGAGAAAACACAGAGGCCTGTAGTAGATCCTAGTATCAAATTGTTTCATAATTTATTAGTATTATAGCTGATATCTAGCCTGATGATATACTGCATTGGTTGGCTTATAGTAGATCGTATCATTGTAAATTAATGATAGTTTCAAAAATTTTATTTTTTATTAGTAAAAATATTTTTATTAATACAGAAACATTCTACATATTTCATTTATTCAAAAAAAAAATAATAGGAAAAGAAATCTGCTTTATCTCTGTGCCCCATAAATGTTCTTATTTTTTTATGAAGAATGAAACGTATGTTTTCAAATAATATAATAATAATAGGATTCTAACAGGCCAAACTTACACAGAACATGCACAGATAAAACAAAGATTAACACTCCAATACCAGAACAGATTACATGCAATACTAAAAACATACCTAAATGCAAAACATACTATTAAAGCTATTAATACATATGTTGTCTCTGTACTCACTTAATCTTTTGGAGTTACAGTATACACTGGACATGCACAGATCTTGAGCAACTCCAAAGGAAAACAAGAACAACACCTACTAAGCATAAACAATATCACTCAAAATCATCCATAGAAAGACTAATTCTTCATTGTAAAGGTGGCTGTGGCCTGACTAATATAGTTAACCTGCACGACAAACAATTCTGACAGAGTTTTTCCATAAAAACAAGAAACATCAAGATTACATAAAGCTATAACTGGCAGACAGTAACCAGACACCTTTAAACGTACACTCTGAGCACCTACACATATATAACATAGACACCATTAAGCAATCATGGGCCCAAAAGGCACTTCATGGCAGGCATACTTATGACCTAGCTCAGGACTATGTTGACTGCATCAAACTACTGACTGACTAGAGGCTGTCTGGAGAGACTGAGGTGTTTATGGTTGCCATTCAAGATCAGTTCTTGAAGACTACAAACTACAGAAAAGGCATCCTGAAGGATACATTACTCACAAATGACACTTGCAGAAAATGCCACATTCAGCTTGAAACAATACAGCCTAACTTCTGGTTGCAAGTACTTAGCACAGACTATTTACATAGGCATAGTCAAATAGCAAATATAATATACCAAGAGCTTGCATACAAACAGATTATTACACATCCAGGCACCATACTACAAATATACTTCACAGGCAGTATTAGAAAATGACACACAAAATATACTATTGTGGCTGTCTGCCATTTTTGTCTATGTGAATACTGTATATAGATTTAGAATTCCTTTATTCTTTCCTTTCCCCCTTCTTCCTTCTGCTAATAACCCTTTCCTGTCACCTGATTGGTGGTTTGCCAACAGGGACAGGGAGGGGCCCTGCCCGTGGGGTTTTTTAAGACAAAGGGTGAGAAAGACGACCACTTTCGGGATGGACACCGAGAAAGCAAGTTATGGACGACTCCTCTGGAACACAAGTTAGTCAGCATCGACAGAGAGAGAGCCTACAGAACCAAGGGGACAGAGTCAAGAACTAATCAAGAGACTCATTCCGGTAAAGTCAGAAGAGATACCTCGGTGTAGATTGAACACCCAAGGCACAGTATAAAATCCGATATTAACGGATTGGACATCCACAGTGATCGACCACCCAGATCAGGACCCTGTTTTGCTAACTACCGGTAGACCCCTTTTTCTTCTTCATCTTTTCTATTAGTCATAGTATTAGGTTAAGGTTAGTTATAAGTAGTTTAGTTATAATAGGATCACGTGATTAAATTTATGTAAGAAAACTGAACGAGAGCAGAAACCCGTTTGTAACTATATCTGTAATTTCATCTCTGTGACGGGTATCGGTATCCTGTTAATTAACAACGTTGATAATAAACTGTTCGTTCCTCGTAATTTGGTTGTAATACTTTTGTGAGGCTCTGGACAGGTCCGAACCCTCGCTAAAATTCGCGGAAAATAATGGTTTTAGAGAAAATAATATATTAGTTAGAAATAGCTTTTTATTTTATGAAAACACGACGCTAGACAATAGAAGACTTTTAAACAATAGAAGAAAGTAAGTCCGTCGACCATTTCCGGTTGGAGATCGAATTAAACTTCGACTTTGACCTCTCCCGCGTCCCCGAAAGGTTTCGAATTGTCATCAGGTGACGACGGGAGACCAATTGGAAAGGGCAATCTGAAAGAAAACAGATAAAACCCCGGAAATTCGAGGACGCAACGGCTTCTTCTCCCGAAAGTTCCAAGTGACGGATCTGTTGTTGTGTGTGTGTCTCGCACCCATCTTCGTCTCCATCTCCCGACCTCGGATCGACATCTTTCCATCAACGGAAGTCGACCGCATCGTCCCGGAGTCATCG
>NW_019384415.1:525003-535112 GCF_000671375.1 Centruroides sculpturatus | reverse complement strand
GAGCAATCCATTCACATTGTTTTTTTTTGTTCTAATAAATTTATTAATATTCATTAATATCTGCTTTTCCCTAATATTTTAAATCTAAATATTAATTCAGGTTTAAAATTGAAATACAGTAATAAAAATATTTTTAAAATTAAACATTGATATGGCTCCCTGTCATTTTTTGGAGAATTGTTATGTAATTACTTTAGTTACTTAACTTTCTACATCATTATTCTTTTATTAGCTTTTTAAAATCACTAAATGGAAAATGAAAAATAGATAGCATAATTGATAATTTTGAACTGATAGCTTGTTTATAAATTATGATATGATTTATATTTTGTGTGCTTTCAAAAGGAGGAATAGAAAAGGTATAAAACCATTACATTTTTTATTTTTGATAGAAATTGTTGAAATTGCAATTACTTTGAATTTATATGTAATTATCAATAGCTGTAATCTGTGCTCTGCACTTTTAGGATCATTTCCAAGAAATAAATGAAGGCTAACACTCAAAATCAGCAGAAATTAATTAAATTCATTTAGTTCTGTATTCTATGTATTTTACCTGAAGATATCTGTTACAAACAGATAAAAATCATAGTAAACTTAGTATACTGAGTTAATTTGTGTTGTTTCAGGTGTTGGTCTTCATGTACATGAGTACTTCCAGTTTTTGAAGAATCATTTCCAAGAAATATTGGTATAAATTCCTACTGTTGTCCATCTGTCTGTCTTTCCTTAATCTCGAGAATGGAGTTAGGTACATGAAAGACAAGACCAGATATGAAAACCTTAGGAGCTAGAGACCCAATTAACTGTATACAAACTTCCAATACAAGTCAGAGATCACATTATTTCAATTCAATACTTCCTCTGAAAGAAATTATTACATTGAAATTGTGTGATATATATTGTTATATTAGTTTAAAATTAAAACTAATGAGAGCAATTATAAATAAGAGCAATTATGTATTGTGACATTGTCATGATGCTGGGCTGCAATTCTTAATCATATTGAAAATTTACATCCACAAACTTTTTATGGTATGACATTAAAGAAAAAGTTTTCACAAACATTTTTGAACCGTCATAAGGTTCTTCATTAGGTGAGTAACAGAAATTGTAAAAAACATTCGATGGAAAACAAATTTGAAAGAGACTTGGTTATTGAATCGAACAATAATATCTGTGGTTGTCGTCACCAATGGGCATGTGCATTCTTTGGAAGCAAAAATTTTTAATATTTTTTAGATTTTATTCGTAGTATATAAGCATTTACCATGTTAGGGATAGGGATAACTCCTCTTTATTGTTGATACATTTGTTATCTTGACCAGCTCTGTAAATATAAATTGCCTCCATCCACCTCAAATGCTCCGTACGAGGCGTGGTGTGGATGATCCTGGCTTCGTTAAATATTAGTTGGATATCGGGAACTATAGCGTAACAAGCTAGAGCAGTTGTTACTCTCTTGTGCTGTATGTCCGCCTGTGTTCCTTTAGTCTCACTCCTAATGAGCGCTTAGTGGAGCCAATGTATATTAAATCCTCATCACACCTATGATCTTTTAGCAGGATGATATATATTCCAGGTAGCATGTCCTGGTTGGGAGTATCCTTGGCATTATGGACTAGATCAAATACACTAGGACATCTCCTATATGCGATGCTGATGCATTTCTTCCTAGCAATCTCAGAATAAAGCTTTTGTAGATATGGGTTGTATGTAACAGGAACGCTGTCTTTAGGATCCGGTCTTCCTTCCCCATGCGAAGTGGTTTGCACAGCTACTTGGGGATGGTTTAGTTTCCTGGACAAGCTAGTTATAAGGTGATGGTATCCATGGCGTTCAGCTATACGAGATACAGTCTTAAGTTCAGTTTCTAGAGCATGCATCGTTGAGGAATGAGTGTAAGCTCCCTTAATTAAAGTGTTGAATGCTGCCATTTTATAATGAAAAGGGTCACAAGATCCTATCTGTATGTACAGGGGCTCTGAATCTGGTTTTCTGTACACCTCCGTGTGGATCATCATTCCATCAACTCCAATGCTGATATTGAGAAAATGAACCTGGGTGTCGTGCACTTGATCAAGCTCCAGAGTTAAGCCGTATTAAATAAATTAAAAATATTAATCATATTTTTAATTTATTTAATTTAATACACCCTCCAACTTAAATTAGTAGACTTGCCTCTGTACATCATACTTTTCCTTTTAACAATAGAGTAACAAAACTGATTGCTTTGGTATTAACAAGTTGCTTTAGTGCCATTAGCATCTCCCCTGGATATGCCTCTGGTCAATTTTCTAATACACAGTCAAAAGATTTCTTACAGAAAAATAATGAACAGGTTTTGCTATACATATAAGAGAAGCATATTTAAATATAGACAAACAGCAGATGACATATAAGTTCTCCTATCAGGGGGACAAGGCAAGAAGTGATTAGCAACCAGATCACTTGACCTTACTTGGTGGTATTGTAATTATTTGTTTTTATATTGTATGTCCCACTAGAGAGCATTCACAAATTTTAGAGCAAGAATGTTTACATCTTTTCAGCTAGGCATCCTCCTGTATTTCTGAGAGGGGGATGAAGTGAAAGTAACATGACTGATTGATATGTATTAATTATTTAATAGAAACAATAGTTCAAAAATAATCATTTAAATGAAATAAATGACATGTAAGTAACATTAGAATTACATGATTTAATTTCAATTTAATTAGAATAAAAAATTAAAATTAATATAAGGTAAAAGTATTTCTTTGCACACGTTTGAACTTTAAACTGAAGCTTAAACATGCATAAAATTTTTAGATAGGCTTATGTGAGGTTGCTGAATTGTGCTCTCAAGTCAGAATGGAAGAGAGATACCAATTTGTATGTGGGTGTGATAGACACCAAGTCAGTCTCAACAGTTACAAATAAATTTTTCAAATTTATTTAAACACAAAAAAGAAGCTTACAGAAATGTCTTCTTAGCATCTCTACAGTGAGAGCAATACTAAATTTTCTGTCTCTTCTTTTGAAAGAGAATCCCAAGAGCAAGATCCTTCAGTTTCATCTTTTACCTTGGGGCAATGTTCAGTCTGTAGAAGAAGAGAAGTCAGTCCCAATAGGGTCAAGGATGAGGTGGAGAATGCTGCTAAGTAAGATCTTGCACTATGAGATTGGGAGAGAGAAGCTCTTTTGTCCTTGAAATTTAGTTTTTATTTTCTGTCCCTAATCATCCATTCTGATTGTCACCTTTCCTCGTCCTCACTTTCTAAGTGGTCGTTATTCATTACTAGGTGTAACAAGATCTCAACTTAGATCATGGGACAAGTCAAAATTGACATTTAATTTGATCTCAACTAGAGAGAGTTGATCTTAGGACTTACATTGCCTAGTTTTCCTTTGTCTTAATGAAAAAAACCTTTTCTCTAAAATATTATTAATTTTTCTGTTTTACGGAAATAAAAATTATATTTTTAAAATATTAACAAATTTAGTGTGGTTTCAGAACATTTCTAGAGCCTCGCACTTATTTTGGGTCTCTCAAAAGATGCCACTTGACATAGTTGTTGATATTTCTCCTACCTTTGGCATGACATGTGTGAGGTCCATGTGACTTGTCTCATATCTAACACCAAGATGTAGATAACAGCCAAATTCTGCTAGAGGAGGTAGAACAGCATGAAAAACAGGTCAATTATGTGGGGTGTTGTAGGCAGAAGGTAGGTTCAGGCAATTCAGAGATGTTTACACTATTCTTCCTTGGTTCACTCTTTGCTTTGGAAAAAGAAAATCTTTTGCCTGGTCATTAGTCTAGGCCAGGGCTTCTTAAAGTATGGGTCATGACCCCATTTGGGGTCGCTTAGCGAAATCTTGGGGTTGCGAGATTTTAATGCAAAATATTGAAAATAATTTGCGAGAGTTTGAAAGTGAGGCATGCTTTGTGTCATATGTTTCATGAGTTGTGCTTTGTGTCACTTCTGGTGCAGCGAGACAATGATTCAGCAACACTGTAGTGTGAACTAGTGTAGTGTTGTTGCTTTTCAGGTATTCAGTTGTCTCTGTTCCATTGTAACACAAGAGTGAACTGTGGTAGCACACCATTATTGTTTTTGCAAATTTGTATATATCTTTCTTTTATATTTTTGGGTTGCGAAATAAATCACAATCATAAATGGGGTCGTGAATAAAAAAAGTTTAAGAAGCCCTGGTCTAGGCAATGAGGCTCTCGCATTGAGATATCTATCCAAATGCAGGGAAAAGTTCAGTATTCATGGGGCTAGATAGACAGTCACTCTTTTCAAGGAGAGCATCAAGAGATACAATTAGTGAATGAAGAGCAGTCAGCAATGAACTGATATCATCATCATCATACATCTTTTATTAATGTAAATATTTACAACTATAAACAAATATTTACAATAATATGTAGCACCAACAATGTAAATATTTACATTTACATTCTTGGTGCTACATAGCACAACCAAGATAATGTGTAGACATTACTTTAGTACAGTAGATAAAAAATACAATGGTGTATATATAGAAACATAAAAAATGAATAGACTAACAATACATTGAAGAATACATAAAAGAAAGCCACGTGTTACATTTTGACATTTTGTCCACATGGAGAGTGATAGCTATGGCTTGTAGCTTTATAATAAGTAAACAAAAAGATGTTGCTGTACAGAGTGTGGGATTAAGTGTTAGCATTTGTTAACTCACTGTACTTTTTAGTGAGATTGTTGAAGTAGCCATAGATTTCTTTGTTGTTGACTAAGTCTGTGTAGTTGCATGGCCAAGTGTCTCCATGGTCATGCAGAATCGTTTTGATATGCAGGTATTTGCATTCTAGCATGTTACATTTGAATATATAGTGGTGAGTGCCATCGTAGGTTTGGCAAGAGAGGCATAGTTGAGTATTGTATCCTGTAAACCTAGAGAGGTAGCTATTAAATTTGCCATGATTTGTAAAAAAAACTGTGTTGTTGTAATTTGGTTTTATCCAGTAATAATTGAAGATATTTTTGATGTTAGGGAAGAATTTGTGTGATTTTTTTTTTTTTTTTTCATTATACCTATTTCAGGATCTTGCCATCTTTTAGTAACTCATTCCATAACATCCTTTTGACAGTTTATAAGCTTAGTTTGCTGTAGACTACTGGGAGCTGAGGGTTGTTTGCAGCTAATTTTGCCAGGGTGTCTGTCCTCTCATTGCCAGTTGTTCCTTGATGCGATCTGGAATGACCTGGTATGTGAGAACACTCAAGTTTTCTCCAAGGGATACTGCATCTTTCTCACAGGAGTGCAGGACTGATAGTTTGAGAGGAATGGCATAAAGCCATTCCTCTCAAAAGATATGTGGAACCTTAGTAAAGGAAACCTGGCTGCAAGGAACTGGGACTTTTTTGGAAAGAATTTCTCAAAGACATGTGTGCTTGAGAAATGGGTTCATATTTCTTTGGCCCTTTTCAGTTGATCTTGTCCATGCTTTGATTGGTATTGTACCTGTTTCAAGGGGTAATTTGAGATCAGCTTGGCTGTGGGAAAGGTTAATTCAGTGCTGAATTCAAATATCAACCCAGATGGTTGATCATAGGACACATTGTTTATATCAGTTCCCATTCTAACGTAAACTTTAAATGACAATATTTTATCTCTCAGATTTTGTTCTTTCTATTTAGCTTAAAAATTCTTGAGCAAATTTTGGTGAAGAGTTTGGAGCTAGTCCAGAGCTTTACATATACATCTGATGCAATATTTCTCATTGTCATTACAGTATGTTTTGCAGTCTCTTTTATCAGTTTGAAAGGTATGATTGATAGTGTGATTTTTGTCCATTTGTTTTTTAGGTTATTGCAGTGTTTATTAATTTCAACTGCAATGTTTGTAAGAAGTAATGCATAATTTGTTACTGGGATACGTTTTATCCTGTATAGCTGAAAGGTTAGGTGTATACAACTATTGGAAAGTACTGCCATACCAGGTGTAAAGGATTGCAGTGGATGTGCGATATTTTGCCACATCACACACCATCTATCCTTTTCATTATGCCAATAACATGATTTCTACAGACTTAATGCTTATAACCTTCTGACTCCCCATCAATGAATTTTAACAATGACGACAAAGAAAGCAAATTTTAATAATGTCTGTATACCAAAATTTTTTCATTATATCTAATATTTCAAATCTGATTCCATTTTATAATAAATTACTTATAAATATAAATAAAAATATTATATTGGTAATATGTATTTTTAATTAAATTAAATATCTACAAATGTAAGGCAGATAATAGTAAAGGCTTATAACACCAGTGATAACAGGCACAAACACTCCAGAATCAAAGTAGAACATGTAATAAAACTAAAAGGGGAGTGTACAGTAAAATTGACTACATAAGTATGAAAACATTTTGGACTGTTGGAAATAGTCCCTCTTCAGTTGGTATTAATTTAAAGGGATTAATATACTTAAAACTATACAAGATAAAGATATTAACTGCTCTGCACCTTGTTGTAATGCCACCTTCAATTCTGTTGTCTTACTGTTTTGTACCCTAAACATCATGTTGCCTGAAACGGTATGAAGATTTTTTTATACCTATCTCCTTTGATGATGATTACTGCTCATACTGTTATAGTGGTGTGTTTATCTCTATCTTGTAAGAAAATGGGGAGAGCCATCAGATCAGATATGGGAAGCATCCTCAGAGGGGCAAATGGGACACTTGTCCCCTGGGATCAAATAAAATAGTCTTGTTTCTTTATATTGTAAGTTTATATGCATTATGTTTGTGTTTTTATATTGATAAAATACTATAAATTATAATCTATTAGTGAAAAAACCCAAAAAATTAAATAAAAATATATTAATGTAATTAGCTCCAAGTTTTGCCTCATCTCTGGAAAATATTCTGTGGATGCATACAACAGTTGGTTATTCCTAGCATAGTACAAGAGACATTGATGGAACAACCGTAAGTACAAGAAATTCGGTGTCATCCTGTTGCCTTTTATGGCAAGGCTGCAAACAGCCATTTTCCAACAAGATAATGTTTGGCCACAAACAACTAGGGTTTTCTCAAGATTGTCTGTCATGTTGCCATACTTCCTTGGCATGCCAGATTTCCAGATTTGTTGACCATCAAGCATTTGTGAGACCACGTGGAATACCAGCTTTGGTCATCTACAAGTATGAGGAAGAGTGCAGTTGCAACATTGGACAAATTTGTTGTTCCATATTTATGCCTGAATGCATGAGTCAGTCAGATTATACTCAAGCATACTACAAGCTACTAAAGATATCTTTTAAATTGAACTGTTGTTCCCAGGAAATTGTCCTTCTGTATTGTAATCACTTATATACGATAGTAATTGCATCCATACTAATAAGATTTCATTTGATTCAAACACCTCTTTGATTCCAACTCTATCAATGACAGCAACAATAAATTAGAATGGTTTTACAAAAAAATTTCCAATTTCATTTATTTTAAGTTTGACAACAAAATATTGTATAAATCTGTAGAGTTAAAACTACATATAAATTATACCAGAATGCTACATGTTGAATTTCTATTTCACTAAGTTTCCATAACTTCAATGATGACTTGTTTGGGGAGACACAATTATTAACATTTTAATTATTATTGAAAGAAGAGAATTTTAAATTACATAAATTTAAACAAAAAATAATAGACATTGAGAAAACTGACAACTGTGAATTGTAGATGCAATATAAATCAGCTTTTAAAGTTAACTGGATATTTTCGTTTGGAGTATACAATGTCAAATTGTCGTGTGATATAGTCTAGAAGTCATTTTCAGTACATCAATAGAATGATTAAAAGTTAACAGCAGGGAAAAAAATGTATATCATTATTGTTCCTGCCATTAACTTTTAATCATGTTGTGGATACACTTGATTTGATTTCTCAGTTTTTCTTTACTGCTCACTGTTGCTTGACATAGGACTGCAAAAACAAATGTTTATCACTTTCCTCCTAGAGTTTTATAAATAAAACAAATGTATTATTAATATGGCAATATGAAAATTCAAAGTCCAGCATATAAATCATTGTAGTTTATTGTATTCATTTTGTCTTCTACTTATTTGAATTTTAAATTAAAAACATTATTTTTGGTTTGTAGTAAAAAAAATTTCTACCTGTGTTTCTAGAATACAAAACTCGGAGTTTAATTGATAGTATAATGATGAAATTCGTGTGTTTAAAGTTACATGAAATAATAAATACAGCTTGAAATTTTTGAAAAATTTGAGTGCCTGACGTCCTGTTAAATTAAAAAAAAAATTATGTATAGGCGATTTTAGGTAATGGTAAAAATATAACCTGTCTATTTCTCATAGGAACACAGAAAAAATTAAAAATAACTATTTTCCCCTTGTGTTCTCATGCATAAATTACAGTGAACTCCCATTAACGAGAGTCCAAGGAACTGGAAAAATGATTGTAGGTTCTATTAAAAATGCTTTTTTCTTCTTTTTAATCAAAATATTTCGTTTCTGGTCATATTAGAAAAATATCTTTACAAAGTCGTAAAAGTTTCATTATTTTGGGGGCAATTAATTATGATGTTTCTACATAATTAATGCCCCTAAAACAATGAAACTTTTACGATTTTGTTAAGATACTTGTTTTATTTTAATAAATATAAATGAAAAAATAATGTCTCATATATATATATAGTACCTGTCCGATGATGATGCAGTTAGTTTGATGTTTTAGAGGGTGACCCCACCCCCACTACTTTCCCACTCCGAACTCAATACAGTACACATAACCAAATGTAAAATTTAATCGTGCGCGTACATTAGGGGTAGAGGTTGTGGAGGATGTCATCCCTACCGTCCTCCACCCTCAATCTCGGAATAAGGAGTTATAAAATTTTAACTTCTGCTATTTTAAATATGTAAATATGGTAGATACTGTCTTCCACTTCGCAATGTTACAATTTGAATAGTAGATGATTTATGAGAATTATGCGCTCCACAAGCGATTATGTAACCGAAAATATAGTTCCACATAAGGTTTATTCAGATTAATACTCAGCAACCATGTTATATGACAATTTCCGGGAGACTTTCAGAAATTTGGCAAAAAAATTGTTTTATCTCGTGATTCCCAAATTGAAGTTTGTTCTTCCCGTTTTTACCTTCCTTCTGTTATATATAACAGAGGGAAAGTATGGCGATCGATCAAAAAATGACCCCCGAAGATTTTTACGCTTTTGGACTCGGGACCTTAAAACGTCGAAAAATGAATGAAAAAAAATCGGAGGGAATTTTTCTGTATATATGGGTGAGTGGGGGAGATTTGGTTGGTCCACTTTCAAGATTAACAACTCCCGTTCTTTTTGTCGAAAATTTCTGAAATTTTGCAGGGAGGTTTGTGTATTAGGGGGATTGATACTATTAAATTTTGGTGGTTAAAGGTCGATGGGATGCAGAGATAGAGGGGAGTCGTGTGTCATATCTCGAGTAAGTTCGTACATAATTAAGATTTTACTTAGGTTTACATATTTTTATAAAATTCATCTCTACTCTCAAAATTAATCTCTCTGCTATTTCAAAATAAACATTATTAAGAAAAATTTAAATAAAATCTCCTAGCAGATGGCGCCACACGCAATTTTAAATGTTTTTGCCGGAAAGTTACGCAACTCTTTGCTGAATTTTTTATTCCTAGAATGAACACTGGAATCTTATGGAGATGGTATGTTTATAACTAGAAACAAGTATTTTATTCGTATCATTAGGATTCTTATATAGGTCTGTAGAAAATATAGCCTATAGTTTATATCAGTGTTTCTCAACCTCTAACGAATCGTCGCCCCCTTCAACGTAGTATCACCACCTCAATAAAACCGTTACGTAGTATCGCCCCCTTCACTTCAAAATTCCGATGCCGCGGGCCAAGGCTAACGCCAAATTCGTACTTCATTGAATAGACTAGTGACTACTATAATGTTATTTGTTTAATTATTGTACGATATAACGAATAAAATATCTAATTATTCTTAATATAATGTTTTACTATATCGCCCAGAAAATTGTTTTTCGTCCCCCAAAATATAAATTGTTACTAATCGCCC
>NW_019384415.1:423772-517885 GCF_000671375.1 Centruroides sculpturatus | reverse complement strand
CCCATTTTTTGTTAGATTAAGAATCTTTAAATTGGGGTTTAAAATTATTATATTATTAATATTAACTATTTTTACTACACAATAAGTTGTCATTATTAATGAAAAATTATTAAAAATTTATGATAATAATTCAATTTTTGTGGGCCTTTACACTTGGGGGCCCCAGGCCTTAAGTTATTTCACTTTTTATCTGTTTAAAAAATCGAAATATGGAAGATTATTTCACTTTTCTTTTTTGTTTGTGTGTGTGTTTTCTGTAATAGGCTATATGATTGTTGAATCCAGCTTTAGATCGTCTAATCTTGAAGAGACGTGACGAAAATCGTCGTTTTTTAGAAAAACGGCAAGGAGTAGCGGAAAGTCGTCTGATTTATACAAAGAGACTGGTGAATTAGAAATCGGTAAATCTGTTAGATTATGCATGTAACCCGATAGAAGAGTGAATTCATTCAGCCTCGAATGTTTTAGCAGCAATGATATTCATGCCGATACCATTACTCAGATTTCCAGTACCTAATAAATGAATTTATCTATTTATAAGTAAAAATTGAAAGTGTTTGTAGAAGTAATTTTTTAAAATATCCTTTTTTGTGATAAAGTTTTAATACTTATTATTATAATCTAGACATGTTAATCCTTAAATATACTTGTATATTGGGCCACAAGTATATATTATATATACTTGTGGCCCAAAACTCCTTGACTTCTTCCAATGCGGCCCAGAGAAACAAAAAGGTTGGACACCCCTGCTCTAAAGTATTAAAAGTGAAATATTACAATTATATATAGCAGTAAAGAAATAATTGACAGACGTAAAATGCGCTAAAAAGTGAACAAATTTGAATTTATTTTCGGGTGAATCTAACTTTCACACATTTTAAAGAATTTAGATTATTAATAATGCCAAAATATAAATATTTTATAAATATATTCACAATTTCAATTTTATCCCCATTTAAAATCAAGTAAAAATGTAGTTTAAAGAATGATCACCTATAAGTATCTCCCATTCCACCCATTGGTTGACCAATGGAGGGATACATGGAGTTTGCAAATGTTCCATTCAGTGGTAAACGACCCGCTGATGGTGTAACCACAGCTGCTTGCTCCGCGGCTCTTCTTTGATTCCTTAACTTCTCCTCTCTTCTCCATTTTGCTCGGCGATTCGAAAACCATACCTAAGATTTTAAATATCTTACATTAAAATATAAAGCATAATATTAATTTTAATTCTCAGAAACTATACATTTCGGCTTTATAAAGAATTTAAATAAATAAATCACCTGTATCCGTGCTTCAGGCAAAGCGATCTTCTCTGCCAATCTCTCTCTCGCAAAAACATCGGGGTAGTGTGTCCTTTCGAATTCTATCATAAAATAAAAATAAAAAAAGGTCGTAACAGGCAGAATTATCTTTTAAAAATGAATTAGTCTGCATATTTTTAACGAGGCCAATCAAAAACATAATTGGATAACTCGTAAACAACTGAATTTAATCCTCTTGTAATATAAAAGACCCCGAAGAGATTCTTATAAACATTTTTAATTGATCGTTCTCGTTTCTTTAGAAAAATGATTAAAGTAGAAATTCTTTCTGTTAATTAACAGAAGCGGCAAAACCTGAGTAAATTGGGGAAAAAATAAATAATAATAAATAAATAATATATCATTAAACCCATTGCTATTTTTCCAATGAATGAGTTGAAGAGATATAATTAAGCATGTTATAAGAAAAATTTTCCATGTTGTTTGTTCCACAATGAGCCATATTTATTGCTGGTTTATTTAATTCAAAAATCCCCCTTTTAAAATTTTTTTATAAGAATTTTCTTGCGTATTAATTAAATAAACTGTCTCCCTTACAAATTTTATTAAAGTACTAAAAAAAAACAATAAAAATTTAGATTTATTTTTCAATAACTCTTTAGGGATATTACCCTGATTAACAGAGATAAACCCTTACGAATAAGGGTTATATCCCTGTTAACCAAGGTATTATCCTTAAAGGAATTATTGAAATTGTTAATAACAAATAAACCGAGATTGTTAAAGTAGCCTAAAATTATTTATTTGCTGTTAACAATTTCAATAAATCCCCTTTAGGGATATTACTCTCGTTAACAGGATAAAACCCTAACAAAATAAGAGTTTTATCCCCGTTAAAATCAAAACTAAAAAACAAAAATGATAAATAATTTTAGGCTACTTTAACAATCTCAATTTATTTCCATAAATATTGACAGTTCGAGTATAATTTTTTTTAATGTAAAAAGTATTTTCAGCAAATCATAAATCAATTTTACTTTTTTTCCTTCTTCTTCTAGAGACATAACGTTGCGTTTTTTACTCACTTAAACGGAAGAAAATCGATTGCAAAGTGGGAATTAATCATAGCGATGCAAGATAATGGAAATTATGGAAGGTTATTAAGAAGTCGAAACAGATGCAGGTTTTCTTAAGAAGCTTTTCTTTTTGCTTTTTACTCGTTGGCATGTCAGTTTAAAAAATCTTCTCCTGCTCTTCTTAATTCAATTTGCAGAACTTCTATTATTTTTGTAGACACTTCTTTAGTTTTGATCGATTCTACCCGATAATTACAGACTGTGAAATACACACGCTAACTCTACTAATGCCAGGTGATTACTAAACAAAAGCTCTCCGGGATTTCTGCAACTAAACTCTTCTCAATTTTTTTTAAAATAGTTTTTAGAAACCCGAATAAATTGTACTTTAAAACAATTTTAAAATTTTATTCAGAAAATTAAATTCAGTTGGATGTCGAGTCTAATTTGATTTTACAATAATTTATGCGGAGTTAAATTATAATTTTTTTTTACTAATTTATTAAAATTTTTATTTAAATTAAAGGGTTAACAGCCGAATAATAATCTTTTTAAATGGCGACATCAAACGAAACTGGTTTAACATGGCGCCATCTGTTGTCGTAAAATTTAAGTAATTTTAAAAGTTCGACTTTATCTTTTTTTTTTTCTATTTTTCTGTTTTGATTTTAAATGTTTCTCGAATTATTTAAGCATTCATACATATAAATATATAGATAAATTATTTTTAAAATGGGTAGAAAGCATTCATGCAACTACGGGATCAAGGGAACACCCTCAGCCGTTTTCTTGAACTTTCCCCTTGGTTGCCTTTAAATTCAGGAGCCAACAAGGGTTGCCTACTAGATTTAAAAGCAACCAGGAGGGAAAGTTAAGAAAGTAAATTTTCATTTAAAAAGGATAGCGACAATATTAAGGAGAGTCGGAGTAGGACTGAGGGAGTACCTTTCTCCAGCGCTTCAACTTGCTCATTGGTGAAGGAGGTGCGATTGCGTTGAAGCTTACGTTTCAAACGCATCCTCATTTGGGAATCTTCGTCTGCTGAAGAATTGTTCTCCGAATTGCCATCTGAATGAGCTTCATTGGTACCTGAAAAAAACCAATTTTTAAAAAAGTTCCTTTCATCCTTCGCCATTCTTAATTATAAATTTAATTTTTATTTCCACCAAAATTAAATTCCCATACACGAAAATATGAGTAAATACTCATAGAATTAAGAAATTATCGCGGTATTTTTTTTCTATCTGTCACGCTGCATCTCCTCTAATTAATCTTAATGGATAATGTGCCAAAGAGTATGGAGGAGGCACTCTTAATGTATGGGGAAGATTGAATTTCGCTCGGATCGAATTTATGGAAAATAAGAGAATTTATCTTCTGAATGATCTTTAAATGAAACCATAGTTTCCCATGGGCAACATGTCCCTGTGTAACAACAGATGGTTTCATTCTTATCTAGGGATCTGTTGCGGTGAGTAACCCAGGTGGTTACTGCTTTTATTTTCCATAGAGAAATAAAGAAAACATTGCATTTGTCATATATTTCCCCATTAGAAAAATGTTGAGTAACCCATTAAAAGATAATTTAAAAAGATAATTTTTTTGTTCATTTATTAATACAGAAGATTAACTCGAACCCACCTCTTACGAAATGAATTTGAACATCCAAACATCGTTCAAACTCCATACAAATTTAAATAATTTTCAATAAATTACGAAAGAAAATTGAATTTTTAGCATTAATACAGTCGAACCACTAAACAAACAACGACCACTCGCGTTTCCACCAGTGTCGGCTGTTCAGAGGTTTATACGGAAATGGTATAAAGCAACGAGATATTTTCGATTTTATCGTATAAAATGCGATTTTATTTACAACTTTTAACATTTGATATATAAAAATTTATTATTTTAAAGGGGGTTTAGTAATGATTACATAAAGATAAATAAAACTGCTTAAGAGTGTCATGAAAGAAGTCAGGAGATGATTTTCCAGAAAATCTAAAACATTTTCAGGAACATTTAGCTTAAAAACATTCCTAAATCCCGCAGAGAAGTCAGCTAAGAAGAACTAATTAGATTGGAATTATAATCCTGTAAAGAGGGAGGTTACAAATGTAAATGCACGTGCTCTTAATCTGCCTGAAAGTGGATTGTAACCCATACTGGGAGGTAAAAACTTAATTCCGAATTCGTCGAAATTTTTAATAGAATGGGGTGTGTAATTGTCTAAACACTGCGGGGGGCGCTAAGGAGTTGAAACCTACTGATCAGAAAGCAGGTAGATGTTCCCTTCAGCTATTTAAAACTTTTAAGCGCTTCAAATCAAACAATAGATGGAATTTCCCTGGATAATACTGTAAATTTACAAATCATTAATTAGAAACAATACATACTTCCGCTGTAACCCCTTTAGTCAATTGATTGACAGCTGGTCAAGAATGGATCCGTGTAAACTAATAATTTGGATTTTACACCCTTATTTTGTTGGTAAAAATCGATTAATATATATTATTTAACACCTGATTTATATATTATATATAAATTTAACAGTTTAAATAAATGAATAAACCGTTTATTTGCTTTATAATTTGCTTCGAATTAGCAAGGAAAGGTCGGTATATTTTTCCCCCTCCCCATTTCAATGCAAGTCAATCTTTCAGAAAGGAAATGCTTGACAGCGAAAAGAATGAAACAACTATAAATGTTTGAAACAAGATCATAGACTTGTAAAGGGGAATTCTTGTCACTCAGACGAGTGTCATTCATGCAACTGTCGAGAACCGAACGATGGTTCAAAACTGACACGCACACAGCATGATTTCAATGTTGAAACCTATTGTTCAAAGTGACGGGTATTTTGGAACATTTCTCTGTTAAACTTGCCTTCCGTTATTGAATAAAGAAAAAAATGAAAAACCGATTGTTGGATTGACTATAGAAGAGGGCAGATTTAAATTCAAGTTGGCATTAACTGAATTTTACGCGCTCATAAACACGGATAAAATCATTTATAACACGCTATTTAAGGCTAACTTCGTACTTTAAACTGTATTAAAAATTAATTTATAGATTATGTAAAGAGTTTTAACCAATAATTAAACTTAGTGTTTTAAATTTTAATATAATTATTGCAGAATTTTAGTAAAATAGTAAGTTAATTAACACGGCAGGGAGGAATTTATAATAAGAGAAACTATAAAAATTAATGGAAAAAATGGAAAAAAAGAGTAGAAAATATTCACGAAAGTTTAAATTTAATTATTTTATCAATAAAACTAAAAATAATTAACATTAACACCGTATAATTTACACGAAGAGGGAGAAATTTATTTTATTTTCAAGCCGATTATAACTTAATTTGGCCACGTTTTATATATTCTGTGATCGTCGGAACGATCTAACGACCACAGAATTATAAAATGTGATCGTTTAACACTCACTTAAACTAAAATAATTCAATTGGTTTAATTATCAACAGAATTTTCGTTTGTGACGTGGTTTAAAAAAAGTGCTGCAAGGATTAATGGCAACGTCCATTTACGAGTAACGAAAAAACAGGAATCTCTTAATTCTCTATCGATTTATGATAAGAATTAGTTTAGTAGGGCATTGAAGATCGTCTCGGATTCAAAATAAAGTTCTTCAAAGTAAGAATTATTTGATGAGACATCATTATTGATGTGAATAATGTAGATGCCGTTTGGATTGGGAGATACGCAATGAATTGCTTGTAAGATCTCTCGAGAATCGTTTCGTTTGCTCGTTCAACGGATTTCATTTCATTTCGACGTTTCTTTTGTGAAATATTCGGATATCGAAGAACAAACTTGACTTATTTAAATATAATTCAGTAATTTGCCTGAGGCGATCTTAAACGTTGACTTCCTTTCATTAAACCCATTGCTCTTCGTTCAGTTCAACTTATGTTTATCTTTTTATGAAAGTCTTCCTTAAATTTTTTTTCATTTAATTTACTTTTACTTCGAATTTAAAAAGCTAATATAGTAGTATTTTCGTGTATAATCATTAACAATTTCGTCTACATCCTCCTCTTTATACTAGAATTATTTAATAAATTTTCTTGAGAAATTGTGTAGAGTTTTATGTAGAAATTAAGTTATTGTTTCGTTTTTTAACCGTTTAGAAATGTTTATAAGTTCATTTGAATTACTTTCCAGAAAGATTAAATGCAGTTTTTATTTTTAAAATATAATAATAATTTCAATAATTTTANTTTTAAAAATTACTTCTAATAATAAATCAGAAATTTTTTACTAAATTATTTTTACATTATTTTACCACTAAATCAGGGTAAATCATTAAATCATTCAGTCATACGCACGCTGCGATTCCCAGCTTCATTTGCATATTACATAATTTATTTAATAAATTAAAAATTCTCTTATTTACTATTTATTTATTATTATTATTTCTTTTTAAATTTTATAGAATTATTTAATTAGAATTAAACGAAATTGTTCGAATCAACTGAAATATGAGAGCAAACGAAAATTCTATTCATTCATAAATACTTTCTCTTATTAAAAATTAGGCTTTGAATACAAAACAGGATATATTATTTAATTTAATAAAAGGGAAAAAATTGTATAATTAAGAAACTTTGCGAAAAAATTAATGGAAAATTTATTTATTAAAAGAAAATTTATGAAGTCTCTAACCTCCCAACCGCATACGAGACAGGCTTTCATTTACGAAATCACACTGAAAGGGTGGTCCAAAAGTCAATTAACCACATTCTGTTACGTAGTATACACATTCGTAAACTAAATTAGCGTGTTGAATTGGTTTTTAAGTACCTTTTCTGCGAGTAGTAATTTAAATAAGGCAGCAAGTTAAATTTCACATCGGTTAACTAACTTTGGAGCCAGGATTTTTATATAAAAATTTAATTATTATTCTCTAAAACGTATATTTGATTACTTTGCTTTAAATATTAATGAAATATTTCTCAAAAAATACATTAAATCTTCACTTATCACTTAATTCGTTACCTGTAAAATCTTTAAGAGTTGCTCGAATTGAATTAAAAATCACTTTAAACAGATTTAAAATACGAATTAGAATGTGTGCAATCTTTTCTAATTTAAAGTACTGTACATTTATTTACTTACTCAACTAATTCGAGAATTTATTTCTATCGTCATTAACGAATATACTTCCTAACGGTTCAGTTGAAAATGTTCACTTAACCAAGAAGACACTATTAATCAATCTTACCAAAGGGGGGAAGGAAGGAAGAGGAAAAAAACAGGATTATTATTGGATGGAGCCATCTTCTGTCGCAGATGTGCCAGGTTAAAGTAAGCCCAAGAAGCCGAAAAATTCGAGAATTTCTGCGAAATTTGAGTACGTTCGTTTGTCTATCCAATATCACTGAATTGATCGAAAAAATACGTCACTAAAACTGGGAAATTTACTGTTTATGGGTGCACTTCTCTGCACCCATAAACTATAGGCTTTTTAGCCTATAGTTTCTGGAAATTCTCTTAATTCCAGTTAAGCTGGCGTTTTTTAAAGGGTAAAATAAGCAAGACGTTTAATAAATTATAGAGAAATTTAATGCTAGATTTTTTTTAAATGTTTAATCGAGTTAGAGATGCTTAACGGATCGCATCAGTAAAGGATTTTAAGAAACGGTTTGCGCCTGAGATTAAGATTTTTTTTCGAGTGAGAAGCACGAGATTTTATAAAATGTGCAATTAAAAATACATATTTTATAAATTATAGAAAAATCTACTTTCTTTTCGTGTAAAGTGAGCGTTTAAGAAGTCGGATGACAAAAATCATCAGAGAAGAAACAAGTACGAAGAAGGTAAGACTATGTAAGAGAATGAAAATCTAATTAAAAAACACAAGTATAACGTTTTTTTTTTAAAAACAGGGAATCAAAATTTAGCTCAATTTTCCCTAAACAAAAGGTTTAAACATAATTTAAGGCCCTACGGAAACTTATTTAAATGGAAACTTATTCTACATTAAAAAAAGCAATTTTACTAATTTAATTCACATTTTCGTTTAATTTATTTAATCGATTAGCTTAACAAAATGAGTAAACTAAGTACAAACAAGGCTAAAATTGGACGACACTAAGCGAAAAAAATCTAATTAAAAAAAAATAAATAAAATACCTCGTAATAATAATTTTCACTGCTTTCCAGTAAACCCTAGAAGCATTTACTTCTAGATAATATAATAAATTTAATGATTTCTTAAAATTTGATAGGCTAAATTTATCCCCAAACCTCCATTCATTCATCTCTTGTCATTCTCAACAAAACAATTCCTCTACGACTTTTGAATTATGAACAATTGAGTTCAGAAAACGCAAAGATCTCATTAAAACAGCGAACTTGACTCGCTTTATTCATAAAATAAATGAACTGAAAGGCATTTAAACTGAAATCTCATATTATTTTTCGAGTGGAATATAATATAATTTAACCGTATGTGATCTATAGTAATATAAATCAAAGGTTTATCCAGTTTTTTCCCCCAAGGAATTTGCATAATTCCCCCGCTTGTAAAAAGGTATATTTTTGATTGTTTTATTATAATATTTTAAGTCTATCTCTAACGTTGGTCCTTTATCTCTTCTCATTATAATCCCAAAGCTTATCGATCATCGCATTCCACAAAATTCAATTTTGTTGTTCTTGATAGAATTGTAAGAACCATTCTTGCAATTGATCTCTACGTTTTATTGTATTTTCCAGCTTATTTATATGTAAACTTACAATTTATATTCATGTAAAGGCTAATTCATCATTTTGTTAAGAGAATTTCGTATGACCTAACCAGATATCGAGCCGATCGTTGGTAAGCCAATTAGTGTTTTTTGGGGGGAGTAGCAAAAAATAATCTTAAAATTTTAATTTTAATTAAAATTTTTGCTCGCTTACAGTCTTTTCCTTAATTTAGATTAAGTTGTAAACGCTAAATATAATTAATTCTCTCTTTTTTTAATGCGAAATTTGTTGAAGACACGCAATCTGCATTGAAAATGACGCTATTGTACACGTAAATAATAAAATTTAACGAATTAAAGCTAAACTGAAAATGGTAAAAATTATGGCTCTGTGGGTGGCGCTTATTGATTATGATGCATAAATTGCATATAATGCGGTGCGAAGCGAGCGCAGTCTGCTAAAGAACGTTTCAGAAATTGCTTGTGGAGCTAAATTCTCGGCTTATCTTTCATCTCAGACGGCGCCTAGAAATCTTTTTCCTTTAAAAGAATCCATTGTTTAATCTCTTGTGTCGATTCCGACACAGGAAAAGGACACAGCGGTCGCCTCTAAGTCCGAGCGTTTAAAGTTTAGCGCGCCTTTTGCTTCGCAGCAGAAGAAAGAAGGCAAAAACCTAATCTCTTAGTTGCCACAAGATTCCGAACTCGGACCGCCAAAAAGGAGAAAACTTTAGGGGTTTGCTGAATACAAAATGGAACAATGGGCAAAACAATCGAAGACATTGGGTAGACCCTTTGCAAACTACCCATTTATTCAGCGCGTGAACGATGCTAAGCCGTAAAAAACAACTCTCTTTTAAGTACAATAAAACTTAAAACCTGCAATGTGCAGGATGCCGTGAATACGTCAGGATTGGTGTAAGTCTTTTCTGGGTTTCCATTACCGAAGTGTAGTGATGTGAAAAGTCCATCTGTCCCTCTCTCACCTGCATTTGTACGTGGGCCTGTGCACACTTAGTGCCCCTAATTGCAACAAGCCTCTTATCCTCTCTGCTATCTTCCTATACATTGAGGCACTTCCTATAATATAGGGCGCACGTTATTATTCTGGTCAGAAAACCAGGCAAACAATTCTATTGATCTGAAAGTAAGAATCGGAAAGGATTAAGCTCTATTCTCCCACGGTCCTCACCCTCCATGTTCTATGTTTATATATGACTTTTAAGTTGTTTGCGTCATTTTTTTCGTCTAACTACAATAAAGCATAACCGCATAAATAGGGGATTACAGTGTTGTCGGGTGTAAACACCATGTTCTACAATAGGCAGGAAGAGGTCGACCGATAATTATTATTGTTGTATATCTATGTCAGTGATACCGAGCCAAATTTGTGTCCTACTTTAACAGGTTTGACTTGTTAAATGCGGCTTCCTTTAGAGGGTTGCTAGGAATTAAGACAATCGATTAGTGGCTTTGTAATTTCGTATTCGTGTCTTAAACTTATGTCAGCCGAGAACCATTAGAAACAAAAATGGTTCTTTTTCTATTTCCTTCGTGTTCGATTAGAAAAAAAAACAGGGGAAAAAGATGCGGAAAATGAAATAATGCGAACTTTTACTAAGCCCCTTTTGTTGCAGAATTTTTATAATGACAACGATTTTCTGTTTTCTTGGATGTGGTTGTTAAACGGGTTGATGTTCAACCAAGCATACATAAACTTGACTGAGTCGCGATATTAGTGGCTTGGCTTCGTTTGATTCTTCTATTACAAATAACCAATTTATTCTTTCCAATCGATCCGTCTTCGAGAATTTCGCCGTTAAACAACAAAAACTTGTGGAATATTTTAAAAAATGCGAGCACCTACACGCGCAGAAATTACAAATCGGTGTCTTTGACCTCTAACTTGGCTAATTTTTGAGTACTATACTCAGCTAAACCATTTTCTCCCTTCATAAATGGCGAATTAATTAATGTAAGGATCGATCATTTGATTGATCCATTTAAGCGAGATCGATTTATTCCAGCCGCAAACACGCGGAAAAGAAAGAAAGGAAAAAACCAGCTAAACTCTCGAATCGAATTGTCTTAAACTATCGTCGACTTATCGATTTATTATAAAACAAAGTATTTCTGCTAGGTTACCGCGATTCATTTTGGTCAATGTGTGAACGACACCATCGCAGGAAAGTGCCGCATCAGCCATAAACCGCCCACCGCTCCCTCCCCCTCTTGCATCCCCATGGGTGGGAGAATCGCACGTGATTGTATTACATCCGGCCCCCCATACTTGGTCAGCGTTGATATAATTTGGCAAATTGAATACTTGGTCCCGTATCCCGTAAGACACTCATTAGCACTTTGTTACAGGAGCGAGATGTAGAAAGAGAATGCTCGATTCCGATCGATACTTTAGCCGTCGGCAATGCTGATGGCATGCGAATAGAAATACCTACAGACAGCAACAGAGATGGCCTTTACGACAAAACACGCGAAAATCGAGTAGGCAATGTCTCTTCCAGCAAGGAAATCGAAGCCGGGGCTATATTTAGTGTGACCAGAATATTGATGCATTCAAGGATACGCTTGCCATTTCTTGCAGACTGCCATTCAGTCTACGACCCGCAATAACTAAAATCAAACTAAGTTTAAATTCTCCCTTCTTTAGCTCCACAATACCATAAAAATTCACTGTATAAACCATCATTTCCCATTCATACCACTGGGTTTATTTCACAATACCCATTTTTCAAATAATCTTGATTTTATAAATCTTATTAAATCCTCCCACTGTTTAATATTAATTAAATCAAAGAATTCTCTTATTTAATGTTGATTAAATCAAAAAATGCTCCCTTCCATCTAAAAAATCCACTATATAAACAATTTCTCATTCATATCATGACAATACCCAAATAATCTCGATTTTATAATATATAGAATCTTATTAAAATCCCTATTTAATGATAATTAATCAAAGAATGCTTCCCTTTATATAGTATATACTATAATGGTGCTGCAAATCAACGACTAGTATAGGTTACTACGTGAATGGAATGTAAATTTATATTAGTTCGGATCGGTTGATGGAAGTATGGTGGATATAATGATTTTATAATGTGTTTCGATTAAAATTGGAGATTAGATTCCATAAAAGCTTATCAATATTTTGACATGAAACAGTAAAATCGACCAGTGGAAATTATAGTACACCAATTTATAATAATGTAAATGGGTAAGGTAAAAACACGAATATAATTCCAACCTAATGAAGTGAAATTTATGTTATTTGCTTAAATTTTTAGCATGAAGAACAATTAAATTATCTTTTTAAATGATAATTGATGATTTAATAGTTAAATTTATAGTTTTTCTCATATAAAAATGACTATCTTGATCCATACGAATACCCAATTCCTACGAGAACGCTACATACGAAATTCTGAATTAAGATTTTTTTACAACGAATTAATTTTATGCACCGAAGGTTCCTAAATTTATATCTTTTGCAGAAAGTTTACGTAACGTAAGATCACGTGGAAGACTTTCCTCTACGGAGAAGCATCCCTTGCGCATTTAATTTGCCGAGTATTTTTCTCATTGTATAAATGGTAGAAATGAATAATTAGTTGAATTCGAGCGATAAATTTAATCACCTTTTCTACTCGACGAATCTTCGCCGTGTTGTCCATTGCATGCTGTCAAATTAGGGGTACCCGTTACAGCATTGCCAACAATTCCCGCTCCCGCAGCACTTCCCAGACCCGCTGGTGATGGTGCGTGTGGTACCCCTGGTGTGAGATGAGTTGCACCAGCTGGATACCAGGGCCAAGGTTGTCCGTTGAGCATGCGTATTTTTTCGTAAACAGATTCCGGTCCAGCAACTGTTAATTGTTGCTGATGTTGTTGCTCCTTCTGAGCGGCAAGATTACGCAGAACTCTGTTGATGGATGATACCTGAAGAAATATATAAACTCATTTAAATAAACATTTCTTTTGTATTCTTACCACTTATTTGATTTATTAATTATATTTATTGAAATATAAACATTAAAATCGTCGTGACGAAACAATTCGTTAAAGTTTCTAAACTTCTACTTTTAATTGCTAATTTTAAAAAGTTTGGTACAATTTATGTATATAAAATAATCACAAATTTTAAGGTTTTTAATTATATTTTAAGGTAAGGTTCCTTACGCTAACTAATTACTAGTTTAAGTTTACCCTTCGCAAATTCTATAGTAAACAGTCGATTTTCTGGTTGAATTTGTCAAGTATTTTACTTTTCTTCTCTGATTTACCAGAAAATCTGGTTTAGAAGGGATAATAATTTTAGTTTTAAAAAACATTTTCAAACACCAAAAAGGCATTTTCTCGTTTGTCTGTTCAGTAAAAAAAATGAATAAAATAATTTTTTTATCCAAAAATCTAAGGTTAATTAATTAAATATGCTAAATTTGATTGCGATTTATCTACAGACCAAAATAATTATTATTGTTCAATTATTTATGTAAATTTGTCAGGCTAGAGGTATTATAAGGCTTATATAAGCAGGTGACAATACATCGCAGTTTGTCCGGGATTTCTACTGTTTCTAACCCCCCCCCCAAAATAGAAAATTTTAAATGGAACCATTTTATAAGTCGATATATAAATAACTTTTTAAAATATAATAATAATTTCAATAATTTTAGACCCATTTTCCCACTCTGTCCAGGTTTAGGCAATGAAGAGTATGGTCACTAAATACAGGTCTACAGATAATTTTATCGAATTTATTTATTACAGAGCAAAACAATTAACACAGCAGTTTAAGCTATCAACAATAGAGCTTAACATAAATTAGAAGATATAATTAAGATTTAAGTTTATTTTAGAAACTTTAAAAATTAATTAATATAGATGAAAATATAGAATAATTCTCTTAATCAACCATAATCCCCATTTAACACTTAAAATATAGAAATTTTAACCGAACAGAAATTAATAGGGAAAGTTTAAAAATAAAAACATTAAATTTTGTATTTTAAACAGCGTTTTAATATAAATTATGTAAAATAACCCTAAATAAATTCTACTTTTATAATATTTCAGACTGATGTCGAACATAAAAGTCAAATAATGATAATTATTAGGTTCCAAAGAATGTGAGCCGACGAAAAAAAAATAGAAAAAATCTTTATATTACGTAGAAAGAAAAGCAAATTCGATTGCAGTTTTCTAAGCAAATAACGACTTTTCTTTTAAAGAACTGTAGCGTTTCTCTTTAGGTGTACGTTTCACACCAAACCATGTGTACACAAGTTCGTCTACCAATTCAAAGATCTCGAAAAAATTTAATTTATAGCCACATCCTCCATATATATGTATGTGTACAGTTCTTGCGTATGGTGCTTTGGACTAAGCCCAACAAAATATCCCGGTATTCATGTTGATCCTGGACCTCGCCTTAAATTACTTTGGTGTCCTTTGGGATTTGATTGGTGGCGAAAAAAAATTCTCAAAAGACTTATTCACTTCGAGAAATACCTTTTCCCACAAGATCAAACAGAACCTATGTATTGTGCAGATGTAGTGAGGATTGACAAAAACGTATGCGTATTTTACAGTAGTTTATTCTTTGATGCTGCTGCTGATACTGCTGCTAGTCTTGGACTAATGCAAACGAAGAGATTGTAAAAAAAATTATATAAATATATTCTACAGGATTTTACGTGAAGTGCCATCTTCTTTGTTTAAGAGCCGTGTCTGCAGAGTAATTTTTACACATCGCATCGATTTAATAAACTCGAAAACTAAATAAAAATACAACAAATTTTTAAAAATAAATGATTTTTTTTCTATCAAAAATGTTTTTTTTTTCTTTTTAAAAAATTGATGCTTGCTTTCAAAACTGTTTGTAAGCGGTATGAGGATGGGAAAATATGGGAGGAGAGAGATTCCTTGGAAGTTGATTATAAAATTTGAATGATGGCACAAGGGGTGTGACTATTTAGATAGGAAAGGAAAGAAAAACGAGGGCGATATAAAAAAAACCGGCGACATTATCACCAAGAAAAAAAGAAGGAAGAAGCAAATTGCTGAGGTACTACTGCAACCAGGCGAACAATGGAAACAATAGAGAAGCGGGTAATGAAGGTTGGTAGCGTGGATTACCTGGCTTGGTGACGATCCTTTGTAGTGCGTTCGCGCTCCCAAATTCCTAAACTCCCGATCTAAATTAGTAGGCAACATTGCGGGAAAATTACCGACTTCCCCCTCTTGTCCATCAGACCCCCCTCTAATGCTTCTGGGTAGTTTGATTCTGGAAGAATTGTCGTGGACCATCCATTACGCGACTACGAATACACATAGCATTATGGAAATTTTACTAATTTTTAAATTTTCAAATTATTTTTTTAAGATATAGGAAAAAAGAAAAAGAATTTTATTTTTCGGTTTTAAAAATGGGTATACTTTAAAACAAAATTTATCGCTGAAGAAAGTTTCATAATCAACAATATTTCGAGTCAACGGTGTTCTTTGTTAATTGTATTAAAATAATTTAACTAAATCGATAAGCTTATTAAATTTTATAATTAATTAATTCCTGTGTAATTAAATGATTATCTTAATCGAGTTTATTCGTTTTAACGTTAATTTTAATTGTATTTAAAATTATTTTTGCGGTTATATTTTATATCTAATTCGGAGAATTATTGATGCGTACAGCGATTTTTTTAAGTAAAATTATTATAAATTTTCGATAATAAAAAGTTTATTTAGATAGTAAAAATATAACAAATTCAAGGTTAATTTTAGTGAGAAATTTCGACGATAATTTCAATAAAAACCACAATTTTAAGTATAACTATGAACAGAGCAATCTTGAAGCCACTTTGCTGAAATATTTTGTAAATTTTAACTTATTTAATTAAATTATAACAGATTAATTTACGTTCTAATATTGTAAATTGTATAGAAGTAACGAAAATATAATTAAATATGGCAAAATCATAGGTTTATAATTTCACTATGTACAGTACAAACTAAGAACCTAGACTATAATTCTATGGAGTTTATGCTTCTATAGAATAATTTGATCTTTAATAATTTGCTTAGTTTTGTAATTAAGTTATATTAATAAATTATTAAGAAAAAATTCTGTTAAGTAAATACGATTATTTTTACATCTTCGAATTAAGATTAATAAACAGCCATTAAAATTGCTATATGCTTTCGTGTACAGTATTTCATCTATTTAAAGTTGAATTTCGTGTGTACATTTAATTATAATTTAATGTTTTATTGTATATTTTATGCTTTTATTTTGTTTGATAACTTAAACATTTACATAATTAACATCTGGTAGATTGTAACGATGATGATGGAAATTAATATTGCTTAATCCCATTTAAAAAAAGTTATAAAATTTCATTAAATTCATAATTTAATTATAAACTAATACTTATTATAAACATATATAAGGCCTCGTATATATTTAGAAAACTTTCAGAACATTTTGGATTATCGGAAAATGTTATCAATATTTAATTATTTTATAAATATATTATGAAAATTTGTGTTATTTTACTAACTTAAACAATTAAATTTTATATCATCTCATAATTACGCTTTAAAGTTTTTCCCCCATTTTTATGATGCTTAGCTTATGTAATATAATCTAAATTTAATTTAATGAGATATTCTATATGCAAAATTAAACTAATAATTTAAAAATCTAATAATAATTTTATAAGTGAGCTTTAAAGCTCAAAACAATAGGTCTAACGAGAAAATGAACAGCGAATTGAGCAAAGATAATTGAAATTATATTGAATTTATAAAGGTGATACGATGAAGACGAAAGGATTATAAAAGTTAGGGATTTAATTCACGTTTTCCATATTGTTTAGGAATCATCCGGAAAACTTTCCCAATTAACAATGCACAATAGAAATTAAATCAAGTGCATCGAAATAACACACATTTTAACGCTTGATAAGTCCTAGACATATTCATTTCAGTATGGTCCTTTCAAGTTATTTTTCGATTAATTTCCTGGAATCTTAAATTTCCTTAACGTTACTTTTAAATGTATTGTACACGATATTATTCAATTAAGTTAAAGACAATTAAATTTTCTCTTGATTACAATCGTTATAACCATATTATAAACTTACAAACTATTGTCTTACTTCTTGTTCAATTTAACCATTTATACTATGCTGGGCCTATTCCAGAATATTTAATCTGATTTAAAGGGGAGAAAAATGGAATATAAATCTATTAAATTATATTTATATAATATACATTTATATACAGCGCCTAGTAGACTTCTTTGAAAGAAATGTGAAATAATGCACTGTTCTTTTGAAATTACTAGCACACGCTTACAATATCGCTAGGTCAAAGCATAAAAAAGGAAATAACCATTGTAAACAATACACATTCGCTTCGTTGATTGGCGAGAAACGCCATAAGAGTAACGATAAAGCACTTAAGTGATGCAAATCTAGGAAATATAAATCGCGTTTTGATTGGTTGAATCCCTCTCAGGCCAGTAACAACGTAGTCTACAAATCAATGATCACACCTATAATTAGTTGTTTTCCATTTCCAATGAATCGAGGAAACGATACAACTGGATGAATTCACAATGGATCACAAGGAAACATGAAAACCATTGTGAATTTCTTTGTGATCCATTGTAAATTAAGAATGGTAGTCCTTCGTTAATTCACAAAGGAATTAACGAAAAACTGTTAAGAAACACTAGTACCACTATCACTTTTACCTATCTACCGACCTTTCAAAAAATAATAGAAGTTTGTTCTTGTTTTTTTTTCCCCATGTGAAATATGCAGAGGCGCTTATTTAGAAAGGAAACAGGATCTTTAAATACATTAATAATTCTTCACATTAAATACACCTAATTACTAAATCTAACTGTAAGTAAATTAGCGAGTGACAAAATTATTTAGCTTAATTGTAATAGGTGTACAGTACAGTTCATAATTCAGCTTATACTCAAATTATTTTTAAGAAATATAATTAGAAAAAATATATAAATTTGTTGAATTAAATTGCATCAACTTATCAAATTGTTAAAATGGCAAACACAGAAATTGTGTGTGTACTTTGCTTAATGTATAAAATAAGTTATTCCGCAATAATCCATAAAATATATAGAGCTTGATACGTATACAAGTCAAAATGATTGTTTTTATTGAAAAAAATTAAGTACTGTATATTAATGAATTATATTACACAAGTAAGTGTTAATTAGCTCAATATTCTAACTACATTTTGTATACTTATTTTTTTGTCTTATATAAATTCTTCTACAGGACTTACATATTAAATCTTAGAATAAATTTTAATCAGTTTATTAATATTACAAACGTTAATTTAATGAGTAAATTGTTCCGTTTTAATAATGATTCCAACTGTATTTGTTTTTAAAGTGTCTAAATGTGTTTATTATAAATTTAATTTTGCGGAAACTTTCGAAAAATTCAAGAAAATCAAATTTTTCTTCTTCATGCAATTACCGTAATACATAAGTCTTATAAGAAGATAAAATATAAAATTGTTTCACGACAATTGAAACAAAACGAAATTCATATTTTTCTTCTATATTCATTCAATTTCCAAAAGAAAAAAGAACTAAAAGGAAACAAAAATAATTTCATTTAGGAAAGAGAAATGAAAAACTTTCGCTTTTGAAAACAGTATTTATCCAGATCTTTAGCTTTCCTTCTTGCTCACGCCTCGTTAGATCAACAGGTCTTTGGTTGATGCTGACAGAACGATCTATTTCACGACCGGAAATTATTCATGTGGAGGACGTGTGTCCCTCTCAACCAGACCGGAAGAAGGTGTGCGCAGGGACTGAAAGACCAAGGGGGAGAGGAAAAAAAAAAAGTAAAAATAGGAGGGGACTTGGTCGAGTCCTCCCTCTCCGGGGCGAATCCGGAAATTAACATGTGAATGGTCGTCCCCCCCTTCGACAGAACATGGAACGACAGAAATGATCGTAGATGGAATAAGAACAACCAAGAATCCAATTACTGGCAGGGGAAACGAGGCGAGAAACAGAGCCGCCTTTTCAGACAAACCGATCAGAAAATTTATTCATGGAAATGTCGCCCGAAGGGAGAATGAAGAATGACAGGGATTGGATGCTGAAGATGCGACGTCATTGGTCTCACTAAGGAGTCCAACAAGATAGTAATAGTTATGAAAAGGAATAAAAAGTGAAAGCTGAAAAAAACCGGCTGTATTCGGTATAACCAATGCTCTGTTGGCTTCAATTTTATCATCCAATAAGTGATGACGGGGAGGAGCTCGTTTCAAATCGAAAGGCAAATCGTTTCGGATCTACATTTTATTCCTTGCAATTATTTAATTCAAAATATTAAACGAAAATTTAATAAAAATATTTTTTTAAAGCGTGGAAAATGTTATAATAATTAATATAATTTTTACATATAAAATATATTCTTAATATTGATAATACTGAGCGTATTTATTAACAAAAGGTATACTAATTGCAACAGGTTTTTCTAAAATGTACGGCTTAATTCTTTTTGCTTTTTAATTAAATTAATAATTAAGATTTAAATCATATTTATTTTCATGTTACCATTAAAAATCCGCTTACATTAAAGTATTTATTCATGAATTTGCGGCTCCAACTAAACATTACTGATTTAAGTTAACTAATATTAAATATTACCAATATTTATTCCTTAACAGTAAACATCCATTAGATTATAACTTGAAACAGTATCCTATACATGTATAATGATGAGATTCGCATCTAAGACGTGTTGGAAGAAAGTAGCATCGAACAAGATAAGAAATTTCCATCTGAATGCCTTTTAAATTTATTATTTAGATTATTTTGTAACTTATTCTAAACAATTAGGCACATAAATAGGAAAAGTAAATTGAAAATTAGATCATTTTTATCATGCATTCCTTTTTCCAACTAATTTATTTTTTAAATAAAAGGCTTATATTTGCTGATGACGGCGTACAAATCTGATTTAATCCTACCTATTATTCACATATTGTATTATCATCCCGAAAATATAAATAAGATCTATTAAGATAATACTGAATTACTATTACAGGCCTAAATGTTAGCAAAAACAGTTACTCTTCCACAAATAATAAACTACACTTAAATATAACTCACTCTAAACTAATCATAATATAATACTTACGCTAGGTATGTTATCGTTATTGCAGACACCTTCCGATAACAATCTATCTCTTATCTCCCAGGCAAATATAGAAGGGCACTCTCTTTTAAATTCTGCTATTTTTGTCACTACCGATGCGGTGGCAACACGTGGCTTACTTCCTCCAATGGCACGTGGTTTGATGGAACCCGTTTCGTAATACCTGCCAAGAATCTTTGATACGCAGCCGTTGGATACTTGAAGAATTCGAGAAATATCACAGGGTCTGGCACCGCTGTGGGCTAATTCGACTATCTTTTGGCGAGTTGAATCTGGCAATGGTCTGCCGTTGACATACACACCACCCAATTGATTGATTCCGCTGTGGCCTAATAAAATAAAAGCATCCTATTTAAATAACGTATACAGTAGTCTACTTGACAATATTATACTATAGTAGAGAAGAGTAATTAGAAAATAATGAAAAGTTAATAAGCGCTAATTAGAACTTGGCACTCATTAAATGCGCCTTAAATTACTGTTTAACTATAATTTACGCTACATTCGCGCGATATAAATTATAGTTAAACAGTCATTTAACAGAAAACTTATCGAATGAAATATAATTTACTAAATACAGTTGATGACACAGACACACAAACAGTTAATTTAGCAATTTCAATTTTGTTTTTTTTTTAATATTTAAAGCTTAATTCGATGCCAATTCTATTAAATTTGGCATTATTTTTGAGTGAAAAATTAACTGAAAATTTAAAAATTTTGATGATTTTAAGACGATCACAAAGGTTTATTCTTATTTCATCGATTTAGTAAGAAGTTAGGATAATATATATAATTTTATTTATGATATAATTATATGGCTAGAAGTTAAATAAACTATATTATATGAACTTATAAATATGAAGTGAGATAAGATCAATAATTAGATCGTCACCAAAATATTGATTATTTGTTAGCTTAGCTTATTAGCTTATTATAGCAAACATTAATTGACTGCATAACTAGAAAATCTAATGTGTATGTATGTATGTGTGTGTGTATAGATAGCATGAATAGTCTAACGTTTAGTCTGCCTGAAAATTAAACTAAATTGATGTGTGGATATATTTAAAAGCTTTTATCTAATATAATTTATATGTAATTGAATAGGTCAAAATTTAAAAGAATAGAACTTATTAAATGGTTTCTAGAATTAAAAATAAAATAATTTAATTAATATATATTATTTTTTAAATATTTAAAAACAAAATAAATTTCAGTCTGTAGAATTATATAAAATCGTCTTTTATGATAGACCTATATAATTTATTTTAATTTACACACGTTTTCTCTAAAATTTATAACAAAAGATAGACTATTTATATTTTTATTTTATCACAGATTTTCTTTAAGAGCCACTTCAATATTTCTATTTGATTAATTAATTTCACCATTGTATAATAATTTTTAATTCCAGATGCTTTGGAGCAATTTTTTTTTTTTAAATCTGATAGCTGTATTTGATATTAAAGGATAAGGCTACAATAATGGATGAACATGTTTAATGAATTGGAAAGATAAGATTGGTAGGACTATTTTTTTTTTTTTTTACTGTTAATAAATCGTCTCGATTTTTTTTTCTAGAATATATTTTCAATAAATGGTCTGTATTATCTTGTAAAAAATGTAATCTAGTTAAATAAAATTTGAAAATTTGTTGATAGTTTAGCATCAATAACAAGTGATTCTATCCATGGAATTTTTTTAAATTAAATAATTTGTATTGAATTATTTAATTATTTTTATATTAATAATTTTTTTTAAATGTAGTTTTTATTTGTTTTCAGTTTTTATAATTATATTTTATGTGATAATTTTTTTAAACCAACATCTGGAAGTTTAACGTTTTTATTGCAGATTTAAATAAAACTTAAGTTTTTAAAATTATATACATTATATAATTATAATAAATATTAATTTTGTTTCGGAGTAAAAAATAAATTTCCATAAATTTTCTTAAAAAAATAGCTCCATTCCAAGAGCAACATTCGCTCTTATAAATGCCATAAAGAAGTAACTCGATTGTTAAAAATTTCATAAATTTTATGAAGTTTTTTTCCATAATTTACGACTTCTTACACAGAAGTTATTCTTAGAATATTATTGAAAAGTCTGGGATAAAGTAATATATCTCATTTGAACTTGAATGGAAACAAGTAGGCTATCGCCTGTCAACGGATAAATTTAACTCTTGTCAGAACCTTACCTTTGTGTGGCATTGTTCCAATCCCCGATGCCAAACCCAATACAGCCCAGGCCTGGCCGTCACCGAGATGGCTGACCGCTGGCCTCTCCAGTTAGTCTGGCTGCTTGACCTTCGCCTTCAATACAATCAAGTTCCCCAAAGAGGGGTCAATACCTAAAAAAGAGTCATATCATGTACAACGAGACCAGATCATAATCAAATATAAGTACTTTCTGCTAATAAATAATTATAAATTTCGATTTTTCCTCGTTTATAGGGAATTTATAGCGTATTTTAGTTGTAGATGATACAAATGACATTTCTTCCGATTTAATTAACGTTAGAAATAATAGTGAAAGTTATATGTTGCCGAATTTAATGAAAAAAATGGGTGGCAAAGTGTAAAATGAATGAGTGGTGAAAGGCTGTAGGAGATGGTTGACTATGAACTCAGAATGAGGAACTTTCAGATCTTATTTCTTCAGCCGTCAATCCAAAGCGAAGCAGTTGGTGACGGCAAAGAATTTTTCTTTAAAAAAATCCCCCCACCATTCTGCCATTCTACAGACGATATTTCATTGTCTCACATACCACTCTACCCAGCACACAATCCATTGAAAATCCTCCCAGCAGAAAGCGGGGAGTTTTCTATTTTTTTATTTTGCCTTCGTATCGTCAGTCAATATCCTGGTAGGGGTGAAAAAAAAGCCATTAGAAAAGAATCTGGTATCGTTCAATGTCCCAAGAGAAAAAGAAAACATGGTAAAAGGTCTTACATCAAGGTGCACCCTTTTAAATGGAGGTGTGATTCTCTTGTACCCGATTTATTGCCTCAAGTATGTACCTTTGATGAAATGCCTGTTTCACATTTAATTATTTGCTCTAGTTCCAATGATTCCGTAAAGCCAAGATTCTATTCTTTCTGCTTGAGATAGGGTTAGGATTTTCAATGTATTAAATCCAAATAAACTATGTAAATATTTTCTACTATACAATTCTATCAAACGCAATTCAACCAATCTAATGATGTGAGATAATTTATAAAGTTTATTTTTCCTTAAATCGAAATTTTTGTCTGAAAAAAATGTTTAATAATTTTAAACTGCAACGTTGCAATTCCTTAAAATTTAAAAACAGTATCAAAGAAACAATTTAAGTTTTTATTAATATTAAATTAAAAGTGGAACTTAAGATTGTTGAAAAAAATTTGCCATTATTTGAGACTTAATTGCTATTAAATTTATTCTAATATTCAAAGTACTATACACGATGCTGCTGCTGCTGCTGCTGATGATGATGATGATGATTATAATCATGTAACGTGTATTGTACTATACTTTGAATATTAGAGACAAAGTATTGAACATGATGATCAATCTATTTTAAAGCAAAATGCGAAATACCGCCGATTATTCTGCTTATTTCCCCCCAAAAAATAAAATTAAATAAAAACAAGCAAGAATATTCAGAAATTAGACTATTTTTCTCAATTATATTTACTAAATATTCTCGAATATATAAAAATAAGAACTACATTAACATAATTCTAAATTTAAAAACTATTTTGTACTTAAAATATAATTTTAAAAATGATTCGAAAGTATCCATTATAATCATTTTTCCCTGTATTCAAATTAAGAGGTATTTGATTATATGTGACTATCAGAGACACGCCATTGGCTGAATTTATCAATTTCATTCACTTTTGTCCAATTATTATTAAAGAAAAAAAAAGCATTAACCATTGTATAAATTTTATGTTGAATCCTATTAAGACTATATATTTAAGTAAACAGTAGTCTACATTGTATATAATTGATGGAAATTAAAATTTAATGCGCTCTATAAGCGTTTATATAGGACCACGCGAAATAAAATTTAAAGTGACGATAAGCAAAAATACTCGAATTATTACTTTAAATTGTAAAATATATACTCGAGAATTGAAAGATTAATTTATATAAAAAATTTCGTTGTAAATTTAACAATAAAACCATTCGTAACTTTATCATGCGCCTCAATCTTTCATTCGCTAGACTTATTTTCTGATTCCTCCCCCATTGATTTACGTTTTAATTATTGATTTAGTTAAAGAACATCTTAATCTCGGATGTAGGTCAACTATCAGATGAATTTTTCATGCGACAGACTAAATTGAATTTAACGTTTTGAATGAATATTTCATCAATTTGATGCGACATCAAAGCGAATTAAACGCTTCCAGAATTTACAACGTCATTAATTTATTTTTACCCACACAAATAGGAAACTACGGCCTATGTTTAGAACACTAAAACACTCGCCATTTACCCTGCACCATTGCATAAATTCTTGTTTTCGGGAGTTAGAACCAGTTATAAGAGTAATGACAGGTGATCAAGACCTGTGGTTACTGTGAGAGGTATCCCCTCCAGTTTTGAGTATCAATAACTTATAGGAGAACACTTCACATTTTACTATCGGGGTGGGGGGGTTGGTTAGCCTACCATCCAGCTAAGTAAAAAGGGGAGTAGACGTTCCTTTTGAAGCATTTTCGAGCACCGGACATGATATATTATCCAGTAGTGAAGAGGAAAAGCGTATTCTTCGTCTGCTTCGTGGTCTTTTAAGACGCACCTTGTTACCTGTCACCGGGGTTAGTGTCGTGCTTTCGGCGCCCGGGTGAGCTAGAAGCCTGCTCTGTTGTCGCTACCAAAACCGATCTTACAAAAGAAGGCGCAGATAGCGGTAAATCGACAGCTCCGATTCACAAATCAATCACGTCTCGAGAAACACAGACACGACACTGCCCGATACAAACACGAGAAGGGACAATCTGACTAGTGACAATACTACCCTCGGGCACTTGATGTTTATCCATACAATTTCAGTTCTTCTTTTTCTTTTTTTTGAGGGGGATTATTTCCCTTCCTTTCGAATTAATTTGTATATCTTATTTAGAAATTTCTGTTCGCATTTAACGATTTATTGTCCGAACGTAATTTTTCATTTTTAAGTCGATTTTACAGCGTACACAGTGCTAATACAATAATAAAACAGTATTAATCTTAAGAAATATTGGGTTGCCCAAAAGTCAGTTAACCGTGTTGCGTGTTCCAGCTTCACACAAGAATGTGTGTGCGTTTTTCCCCTTTTAAAAAATTGATTAAAATATGATTAGGTGTTTGAGTAAGGCAGTAATTATCTTCGACGGTTAAACGACTTTTGGGTCATTCGTAAATATATTTTATATAGGCCTAATAATAATTTTAGAAAATATTAAATTTTAGAATTATTGTATATTAAATTATATCACGTCTAAAATATAATAAAATGATTTTAAAAATTCGATTTTTCTAGTTACATGTGTTTAGAGAACATCTGTTTATGTAACCTGAAACCAAATATTTCGAACATTTTTAATCAAGATAACCTCCAGAACACCTGCTCGATGCTCTCAGATATTTGATATAAAGTTAAATCACTAAATTTATTGAAAAATCTAGCTCTTAATTTCGGGAAAATTATGAAGAAAGGACCTTCTATAAAACAATTTTAACATTAAAAATACAGTGAAACCTGTGTAAACCGGACTGTTACGATACCGAATATTTCTTCCAGTGTAGCAAGTTTTTTTTAATACAGAAAATCACCGAGTTCCTACGAATTTTTCCCGTTTAGGCAGGTTTCCATTTTGGACAGGTTTTAAAATAATTCTTTATAATGTTCCTAGAGACATCCTAAAGATTTTTTATATAAAAAATACAAAAGAATTATTTAAAATAACTGTCGAAGAAACAAATTTTATTCATTGTAAAAATCGAAAATTATAGAAAGAAAAATGAGATTTCAAAACGTAATAAAAAATAAAATTTAATATACGAACTTTTTATCCTGAATTTATTTTATTTTATTCTTTATCCATGAACTGAATTTACGAAAAAAACTATTTAAATTCTTATTATTAACGTAGAGTGAATTTATTCATAAACACAATCGATCTTAGATTTTCTTACTACAGTCCCGAATAAAATTTTTCTAGAATAAGGGTGCGACTATGCAGACGCGAGAGAGCGAGAATATGTGGCGAGAAGAGGCGAGACGCGATAAATATCAAAACCTGTCAGATATGTGCGAGAACCAGAAATTCGCTCTCGCTAGCGTTATTTCTCGCTTCTCGTTTGTGCATGGTTTTCCTTTGCGAAAACTAAATCGCTCGCTCTAAATTCGCGTCTGCATAGTCGCACCCTAATTCTCGAGTTATGTTGATGCATCCAATCCTCTAACAAGGTGTAAATAAATACAGTAGAACATGTCCAAAACGGAACGTGTCTAGATGGAAAAATTCACCGGAACAGAGCGAATTTCTACATTAAAGAAGAAAAAAAAACCCGTTCAAAACGAACTTGTTCCCACTGCTTCCGGCTTACACAGGTTTTTACCGTGATAAATACGTTTTCTAATATACAAAACTTTTGACTGATTTAAATTCAAGGAGGTTGTTGATCGAATTTTATCTTCGTAAACACGTATCAAACGTACTACGATACACACGTCTTTGGTAGTGTTAAAGCGCATTTGTGTGTGCCGTACACGGTTTAATGCAGTTGTTGGTCGAATGAAGGGAATGTTCTGCAACTGACACAGTCGCATTTATCCGTAGTTCGGAAGATTGTAAATGACGACAGATTGTTCAGTCATGTAACCATCCATTTCGACTTAACTATATGAGACGGAGAAGGGGGCTCGTTGCAACATTTGAGACAGTGAACTGACAGTCGAGGTGATTGTAGGGTGAAAATTATCGACCTTAAGATTACTGTCCATTGATAACTATTGTATATTGACTTCTGCACCGGATTGCTATAAAATATAGTCTCTAAAAGTTAAAAAAATATATAGAAAAAAAAATAAAAAAAATAAAGTTTCTAGAGAAGGAGAGAGAAACTTTGAGATGAAAGATTATTTTAAAAAGAAGAAAAATCAAGAGATTTCTCGTAGAATTATATAAATGGATAATCTGAGATAAATCTCACTTTAATTAAAATTACATTAAATTGTTATTTATGAATTTTTTCCTGAAATTCACCTTTAAAAAGTTTAATTTTAAGTACAACAATTATGAAGGATGTTGCCTAACGCTTATTATTATTATTATTCATATAAAATGCTTCTGCAATTTATTTTAATAGGCAATTTTCTAAGTGATAAATTTAAATTTTACCATTATTTTCGTTGTATTAAACACAGCAAAATAATCGAATTTTTAAAAATATTAAACCTCAAATAAATTCATTGAATGCTATTATGTAAATTATAACCATTAAATGTCAAATCCGTTCAACAGGTTAATATTTTTTCCATAATAAAATTAGGAATATTTAACTGAATATTGCTTTAATTACTTAATTAACATTAAATATTTTAATTGAAGACCTGGAGGAAAGAACCTGTTAACTCAGTTTCTTTGTTGAATATTGTAGAAATTCAACAAATATAGGGAAACTATAATTTCTTGGTTTCTCAGATTGGCCTATGATGTGTCCTAAATAAAGAGGAAATTTGAAACTTTAGAAAAATTTTCCCAGAAATCCAGGAAAAAATTAAGTTAATTTGTTGTAGCCTCGAGGCATTCAGTTAATTTCTATTTACATACAATTCTATTTTAATTTTCGATTGAAAATCAGGATTTATATAAGGATACAGGGTTAATTTGAACAATACAGGATTAATTATAACGAAAACTACCAATAAATATTGTAAAAAATTACATTAAAATAATTATTTTTAAAATAATATAAATCTAAATATGATGTTTGGAATATAGTACACAGCCTGTATAAAAATCCAAGAGAAATATTCATTTTATAGTAAATTATTCACAATCTATTCTGTAAAACTACGATATAGCAGGCCAAAGTAATAATAGTAATGTATATTATTGTAATTTCTGGATGCATCCGGCTGGAAGTATTAAGGGGCCTCTAGATAACGTTATCAGTGAGGCCCCTCAAACAATTTTCTAATGAAAGTTTCTTAGAAATTTGAAAGTGCGGGCCGCCCTGAGCGCGGGGCCTCGGCCTAGGCCCGAAAAACGTCGTGTGAGCAGGGGGTCTGGGTGTATAGAACAGTACTTTGAATCCGTCAAACAAGAAAGGTTAGGCACAATAAGGAATATTTAACATTAAGCTGCAGTAAGTGTATTTGCGGCAATGTTGTCTACAAAGTAAAATTCGAAAATGACGATGATGGATTGCCCCGTGTGTTTCGGATGATGGGCGGCCCGGGCATCACCTTCTTCCTATCAGAGCATGCGTACAAGTTCAATAATATTCAACAAAGACAGGAAACTGTCAGGACTCTCTTCAACTTAAATTGAAGTGAGTTATATTTAAGAGATTAGAATAATGGCTCCTATCTAAAACTACATTTCGTATTGCATTTCTCTTGACTCCAGACTTAGTTTAACACTTGAAAAATGTGGAAACAAAAATCGAAATAAATTTGCCAAGACGGAAAACAGAATAAAAGCTAAATCTTATCAGTCAGCTCGAGTTTATCTCAATTTATTCCTGTCAATAATATAAATAAATTCCTACTTTATCTTATTATCTAATTAAATAATACATATAAAAGCCTTATTTGAATTTTAAGCCTATTTTTTAAAAATTATTTTCCACGCTTTAATTGTAATTAAAGTCTTATTAAACGGAATTCAACAATGGAAACACAGTTCAACACTTAATAATATATTCATATTCTAATTATAATTGATTTTTAAATATAATAAAATGAAAATTAATTAATATTAAGACATTAAAATTTAGAAAAAAATATTAAAATTTTAAATAAAAAATACACAGATTTATTAGATTTCTGCCAATTTTTTTATGATGATAACCTTAATAATAATAATAATAATCTTGGCTGATGTAGGATTTTTTCCCCCTCCCTTCTCCAAAAGTTAATAAGTTTTTGGCTTCTAAAAAGTAAAAATAATGAATTTATATAAGAAAAAATTCGATCTGATAATGATATTTTTTAATAAGCTCTATGATATATGGCAATTATATTTTAATGAAGCATTTTTAATGAAACAGTGGCTAAAATTTTCTACCCTTATTCTCAAATAATCAATTTATGGGAATGATAATACATCAATTTTTAAGATTAATTATCTTAAAAATATTTTTTTTTTTTAAGTTTTAGAACTTGTGTAGCCTCGTATAANTTTTCTACCCTTATTCTCAAATAATCAATTTATGGGAATGATAATACATCAATTTTTAAGATTAATTATCTTAAAAATATTTTTTTTTTTTAAGTTTTAGAACTTGTGTAGCCTCGTATAAAGCTAAAATTGTTTTCTATAGCTTGGTAGGCATAAAAATGCCGTTGTAACTGCTATAAATATACTAAGTCAATTTGTGTGTGCGTGTGTGTGTGTCTGTACGATCAAGGTACCAGATCCAAAATACGTCTTGTGTTGACCACAGCCTGTCATTCAGATGCACCTGCGTATGACGCGTCAGTAGTTTTGAAGCCCGAGGTGAGTGTGGGGGCGACAAACCCCGAACTGTCGCAAAAGGCAAGGTCGGAATGGACGATGTGACAACCTCATCCGTCAGCAAGACTGGAGGCCGAGCAATCAAAGTATGACGTCTTGTGCCAATTATTTCTTAAGTTTTTACTTTTATCTCTTTGCCGGTTGCGGAATAATAATTAGTCTTCAACTAAAGCCGCATTTTTCTCCCCTCCCTCCTTTTATTATTATTATTTTATTTTTCTCGGGAGTAGAGTATTGAATCGTAATATATTTTTATAAGTAGAAATTAATTACAAGTGTAGTACAAACGAATAATGTTGGAGTGAATAGCCTGAAAGTATTCAATTTCTCAAATTAAAATTAACTTAAAGTACTATAATTATTGTTCAATGGATATTTTACAGTATTATTATTTTAAAAAAGTAACCAGTAAATGCACTCTTCACACTTAATTTACACATACAGTAATACCTCGACTTACGCGAACTTGGAGTTACACGATTTTCAAATCTCGTCGATTCGTCTTTTGTTTGAGCGCCACTCAACTCTTGATTACTCACTCCCCCAACATTATTGTTCGGCTTACATTGTTCGGACGTGCCGCGCGGAATCGACACATAGCTACAATTTATTTTGAGTTATTTTTTTCTGTGTTTGTTATATCTACGGAGACTTGAGAGACAATATGTGGTGATTTCTTGTAACCGTGAACGAATCAAAAGACGAGATAAGATTAACGAGAACATTTATTAGCTTATATACATCCGATTTGGATTTTACACAAATTGCGAAATTATACCCCGACTTACGCGGTTATCGCTCGGTCCCACCTATCGCGTAAGTTCGGGGTATTACTGTATTAACTTCCAATAGAAGCTTATAAAATTTGCAAATACTATAAAATCATAATTAATTACATTTTACAGTGGAAAAAATACAATTAAGTAGCATTAATAATCCGTTTACAGACGGAAATTTATGTAATATTTCGAACTTAATGCTTTATAACACTACTTTAAATAGAATTTTCATAGTAATCTGCTATAAAAATATTCTTTTAATATTAATGTAAGAAATTAAAATTAAATCTTTTATATAAACCACTAAGTAGCCTTAGCCATTGAGAATCGTCTAAGCCTGTAACATATAACTAATGCAATTTAACTAATGTAGAGCCTTATGCCTTATAACGCTAAATCATGGAAGACTTAAATCATTTATAAACATAAAATCAAACGAATAATTTTAAAGTAGAAACATAATTTAAAGACATTTCATTTTCACTAGCCTGGGGATACTTGATTCCTCTACAACGAAGATAAAATATAAGAGAAATAAAAAATAAATAAACCAACCCCATTAAAATTCAACAGTGGAATACTATCTGTAAATAAATCTTTAGAAATTGTGACAAATTTTCATAATTGCTTTACAATTCACCAAAAGTAAATCTGTAATTCCTAACTGACTAACTCCACCCTCAGGCGTGTCAGGGAGGGAACTAGTAACGCACCTATCGTCACTTCATCAGGAGAAGGCCGACCAACACCTGTTGGGGCCTCTTGGGTTCCCTCTACGTGGGTCTCAAGGGGCAACGGATCCTCTTCGTGAGTTTCGTTGAAAGCTTTGTAAATCTGAATAGAGTCGGCCTTTTGTAGAAATCCCCAGATTGATTCCCATTCATCTACAGAAGAGAGTGCCCGTCCAATAACTAGGGAGGTTTAAAACTATCTTTCCCTCGGGGACACGGGGGACCCGAGATAGATTGTTTGCGGATTCGAAGCCACAACAGTGACAAGAGTAAGAAGCGTGCAGTTTCTCGCTTTCACAGTTAAAAAGAATAAGGAAAAAACAAGAATGAGAGAGAAACTGATTATCTTATTACACTACTGTTACGTCAGACGGCGTAGGCACTTGTATGGTAACACAATAACGAATCTTGTTTTCTCCAAATTTCCTCGGATATTCGAATATTTTAACGGATATTTGTCCAAAATAATGGACTCTAGAACGTGTTAACTGTTATAAAATTTACGTATTTTATAAACAATTATTATTGTGTGAGAATAAACATCATCAAAAGAAACAGCAGTGGTCGCCCGGATGTTGAACCATCAGTGGACAGCTGTAGTCTGGCCCTTAAAACCTCCTCCCCTTTTCTATGATAGGGGAAACTCAACCACTTGACTAAAGCAGCGATGCTGTTTCGTCAAAGCTCGGTCCTCTTTCCAATTCTAGTCTGCGATACTCCCTATTGGATCATCCTTGTGAACTGAATCATACACTTATGAAAGTAGTATGATATAACACAGGTTATAATGCACTCTCTTTGTTAATATTTCGTAGAAAGAAGCTCTGAGTCTACACCACTGAATAACACCTGTAAGTTTTCCCATCAATATATCAAAATTTATTAAAAAGTATTATATCATAGTAAATGTATTATATTCTTTCGTAAGCATATTAATTGTCTAGTATATTTAAAATTTATAGTTAATTAACTTAATTAATAAGAGAATTTTTGGCAGCAATTTAATAATTTAAACATAGATTCATTTTTATACTGTATTATTCTGGCTAATTTTTATATAGGAGTCATTTTTTTAAAGAAGTTTAGACCACTTGGTAATAGGTTAAACTGAATAAACAGAAGCACAATACAAATAAATATGTAAATTATCAAATTCTAGAGTGATTCAAGAATAAAATTTACCCGAAAAATGAATCCTGAATGCATTTTTAGTGTTACTGTGTAGTTTTATCTTCCCTATAACCAAGCTAATCTACCAAAGCAAAGATATGTATTATCATAAGCTATAACGGCATTAAAAACTTTCTAAATATAGATTAACAACTTAATTGCATTATATAATAACTCAATCTAAATAAATTAAGATGAAACAGCGGTATACTCACCATACGAAGCTACAATAACGGTCACAATAACATAGTGATCTGGTCAGACTACTCCTGCATGCGTGTGAATCTCGGGGTTCTGGTATCCAGGCACTATTGTGGACTGGCAGGCTCCCAATAAAAACACCTCCGCCATGATACAATAGCACGGACCTAAGCTACACCTCGGAGTGACAATGGATGGATGGGGAGTAGATATGCCTACTTGTGAGTCTTGAAGTGGATCTGGAAGTCTTTGTAAGTGTGTTTACCGGAGTAGAAATAACACGATTATTAAACAACTCGACTATTCCTCTTATAAGCTAGGCCCGTATGTTTGCACACCCTCAACTATTGGAACTCTTACTTTGAGTGGAATGTTAGATACAGAACATGCCTCCCGTCGATGTATTATGCACTGTGTCTAAAGAAGTTTGGCTTCATTATCACCTGTGACTGACACCCACGCGAAAGGGTTTATAAGCGAGAACTTCGTTAAGCCAACACTACACGTAAGCGAGCCACACGCCTTCAAATTTTGTTGTATAGTCTGTAAAATAGCCTGATCAACAATTTATTTTTATTTAAAATAATATATAGAAATGAACCCAATGTTAAACACCAGAATATTAAATTAGCAATTAATTTTTTTTATAATTAATAAAAGCTTAATTCTGATATAAAAATTTCTAAATCATAAATCGAATGGGTTATTTGGGGATGGATTTGCNTTATTATTTAACTTTGTTAATTAATCTAAAACTTCAGACAAAGATAAATCAAATTATCTGCCAATTAACATATACAGTAAATACAACTGTACAGTTATGTCACATATAACCGTGTAAAAATTCAAATTGTGAACCATCCCCTGGCATTGTAATGACGAAACGTTTGTTGTTGTTTACTCCTCGTTGGTTGTAACAATTAACATTGAAGTTAATCTCGCATATAATACTTTATTTGGATCATTTCGAGGTGAAATTTGGAATAAATCCTTTATTGAAAACAAGCGAAAAGTATATTCATGAAGTCGTTGGTGCACAAGAATAGTGACACAACTCAAAAATTTCCAATTTCGAGTTTATTGCACAAATGTATAGCAAACTCCCCATACTTTTATGTGGAAGAACGAACACTAATATTTATTTCCAAAATAGATTTGAAAATTTTAAAAATCCAAGATTATGACAAAGCCTTGCAGGAAACAAGAAACTTTTAAGTGGCTGTTTTTGGAAGATCTATTTTTTTGAGTTGTGTCACTATTCTTGTGCACCAACGAAGTGTATTGAAGAATTGCAAATCAGAAATGCTCCCGTCGACTTCAAGAAAAAAGAATTCAGATGAAATATTAAATTTTCCAGCGAAATTTGACACGTTTTGTCTCTACTATACCATAAAATAATCCTGAATAGTATAGTTAAGCGGGCGAGGAAACTGTGTATAGCCTGAAGCACTAGATTTCTATAACAAGGTAGGGGTTCCCATTAAGATTTCTTAATAGAGACACTTACCTTAACAGCTAATTAAGCTATACCTACATTTCAGGCAATAGCCTGGTCACTAGGGGGAGGGAAATTTGAATGAGTCAAAGTAGCAGTCCTGACTTGTGCCACGATGGGAACCACTACAAACACTTCAGACAGAAGAATTCAAGATTTAGATCTGGTTTGCATGGAGATCTACGACTACGAAACGATTCCAGGACCATTTCTAAGCTTCGTACGTACTAATTACTTGGATGCACGCGCACAATTTCCTCCCCCCAAAGACCCCAAGCCCGTTCACATGACCAGAAGTTAAAAAGAAAGATTGGAAGTAAAAGAAAAGTCATTAAATGTTTGTAGAACATCAAAAAATCGAACGTCTGTTCGACTCAATTACTTTGACGTGGGGGTAGACCGGCTTCACGAGTTTAAACGTCCAAGTTCATTGAGAATGTGTTCCTCTGTATGCATGGCTTTCCTCTTCCGCTATTTTATGTCGTATCAATCATATTTTCTATGACACAGAAGTAATTATTTTCTCGTTTTTCCTGCGCGTTCTTTTCAATCAATCTTTCGTTTTCTTAGCTTAAAAAAATAAAAAATAATAAAAGGAAAAAAAGATGAAATTCGCGACCGCATTTTCGATAATAGCCGCAAACATGAATTTAATTCTTTTACTTTATTTTTTATAAAATTCGGAAAAATACAAATGAGAGGGGGACGGAAATGGTTTCTACATCTTTGAAGAGTCAATCTTCCAGTGAAGAAAGTAATTAATTCGTATAATTCTTCCTTTAAGACGCGACTTCCGCTGCCATCTTAATGAGAACATTAATCATGTTCAGTAGATAAAATATCGAATGTTGAGTTTGTTGAAGGAATAAAAAAACTATAAAAAAGTTATTCTGGATAAAAATGTTATAGATATTTTTTTTAAAACAGAAAAAAAATACTCCATTTTCCGAAACGTTGCCCCCGTCTAGTGATGAAGACGTACGAAATGTGTGTCAGATCTGAATAGCGATCAATCACTATTTCCAAATATCGAACGTCTGTATAAGTAATATAAAAATATTTTAAGTACATTTTTATAGTACTTACAACTTCTAAACTTACATTTCACGTAACTTTAAACTTGGAGCAAATCTGTATCTTCTTCAGGTGTGATTGAGAGAAGAAAAGAACAAGTCAGAACTTACAGGTTTAACAGTACACGACACGTGATTTGTGGTTTATCATAAAATACTGTATAACGACTTAAGCATTAGAATTTACTTAATTTTAGCCTACATCTAGCCCATTTTACCACACTTGCTCAACTTTTACCTTAAACACTAAGATTATAATACTAATTTACTAATTATGTAAAGTACTATATGTATGAATCATCCATATCATATATTAATAAAAGTTTAATATTAAATTAAAGTTTCTCAGGGACTACGAGTGGAGCACTTTTATACGTTTTATACGTTTTAAATACGTTGCACTAATTATCGCAGCTGTTCCTTTCAATCAGCGTAGTGTTTAGCCTAAAGCCAAATGTTTACTGTAGTCTAAGCCCTCAAACTTGTCAATGGCATTCTTCTCTTATCAGTTTTCGGCTTGTAATGCTTTTAAGTTTCTAAACAATCTGTCATCCCCTAATTTCAAGTACTTCAATTAAGAATACCTTTGGCTACTATATATAAATTACTTAAAAGCTTAAATGAACTACACTTTTACGTGATAATGATTTCTCAGTAAAGTATTAGCAATAAAATTAGAATTTAAAATAGCCAAAGGAAAAAAAAAATATATATATATATATAATATAAACTTAATTAATTATTCGTGATCCAGTTAAGTGTTTATTAAACTTAACAAACCTGGAATTATGTGCAAATAAATATAATTAATTTGTTTATTATTTAACTTTGTTAATTAATCTAAAACTTCAGACAAAGATAAATCAAATTATCTGCCAATTAACATATACAGTAAATACAACTGTACAGTTATGTCACATATAACCGTGTAAAAATTCAAATTGTGAACCATCCCCTGGCATTGTAATGATGAAACGTTTGTTGTTGTTTACTCCTCGTTGGTTGTAACAATTAACATTGAAGTTAATCTCGCATATAATACTTTATTTGGATCATTTCGAGGTGAAATTTGGAATAAATCCTTTATTGAAAACAAGCGAAAAGTATATTCATGAAGTCGTTGGTGCACAAGAATAGTGACACAACTCAAAAATTTCCAATTTCGAGTTTATTGCACAAATGTATAGCAAACTCCCCATACTTTTATGTGGAAGAACGAACACTAATATTTATTTCCAAAATAGATTTGAAAATTTTAAAAATCCAAGATTATGACAAAGCCTTGCAGGAAACAAGAAACTTTTAAGTGGCTGTTTTTGGAAGATCTATTTTTTTGAGTTGTGTCACTATTCTTGTGCACCAACGAAGTGTATTGAAGAATTGCAAATCAGAAATGCTCCCGTCGACTTCAAGAAAAAAGAATTCAGATGAAATATTAAATTTTCCAGCGAAATTTGACACGTTTTGTCTCTACTATACCATAAAATAATCCTGAATAGTATAGTTAAGCGGGCGAGGAAACTGTGTATAGCCTGAAGCACTAGATTTCTATAACAAGGTAGGGGTTCCCATTAAGATTTCTTAATAGAGACACTTACCTTAACAGCTAATTAAGCTATACCTACATTTCAGGCAATAGCTTGGTCACTAGGGGGAGGGAAATTTGAATGAGTCAAAGTAGCAGTCCTGACTTGTGCCACGATGGGAACCACTACAAACACTTCAGACAGAAGAATTCAAGATTTAGATCTGGTTTGCATGGAGATCTACGACTACGAAACGATTCCAGGACCATTTCTAAGCTTCGTACGTACTAATTACTTGGATGCACGCGCACAATTTCCTCCCCCCAAAGACCCCAAGCCCGTTCACATGACCAGAAGTTAAAAAGAAAGATTGGAAGTAAAAGAAAAGTCATTAAATGTTTGTAGAACATCAAAAAATCGAACGTCTGTTCGACTCAATTACTTTGACGTGGGGGTAGAACGGCTTCACGAGTTTAAACGTCCAAGTTCATTGAGAATGTGTTCCTCTGTATGCATGGCTTTCCTCTTCCGCTATTTTATGTCGTATCAATCATATTTTCTATGACACAGAAGTAATTATTTTCTCGTTTTTCCTGCGCGTTCTTTTCAATCAATCTTTCGTTTTCTTAGCTTAAAAAAATAAAAAATAATAAAAGGAAAAAAAGATGAAATTCGCGACCGCATTTTCGATAATAGCCGCAAACATGAATTTAATTCTTTTATTTTATTTTTTATAAAATTCGGAAAAATACAAATGAGAGGGGGACGGAAATGGTTTCTACATCTTTGAAGAGTCAATCTTCCAGTGAAGAAAGTAATTAATTCGTATAATTCTTCCTTTAAGACGCGACTTCCGCTGCCATCTTAATGAGAACATTAATCATGTTCAGTAGATAAAATATCGAATGTTGAGTTTGTTGAAGGAATAAAAAAACTATAAAAAAGTTATTCTGGATAAAAATGTTATAGATATTTTTTTTAAAACAGAAAAAAATACTCCATTTTCCGAAACGTTGCCCCCGTCTAGTGATGAAGACGTACGAAATGTGTGTCAGATCTGAATAGCGATCAATCACTATTTCCATTAAATAGTTCGCCTTAATCCGATAGATGGAGCCACGAGAAAACGACAATGCTTCAGTTTGGCGTACATAGATGGCGCCACTTCACGGTAGGGTCGAGCCGTGTATTCGTCCACTCTCATCAGATTTTTCGGATTATTTTTTAAAATATTAAGAAATTGTTATTAATATTTATTAAAAAAATATTTTGAAATACAAAAATCTACAATTTGTTTTATAAGTTCGTAATAAAATTCCGACAGAAAATTAAAATAAACAATTACATCTTAGTTTAATTAATAATTTTGAAAAATTGTTTTGTAAGTTAATTTTGGTGGAATTTAAACAGAAAAATAAAATGGAAAAAGGAAAAAAACGACAACGAGCCAGCCAGGATTCGAACCTGGAATCTTCTGATCCGTAGTCAGACGCGTTATCCGTTGCGCCACTGGCCCACGACCCCAAAGTGTTCGTTTTAACTCATAAGAGATTTGTATCGTGTGATGTTAAGAGTTAACTTTCGACGTTTGTGTGATATAAAGATAAAAGAATCGCACGGGGGAGATGACGATATCATTAAAACCGACGGGTGGGGTCATTTCTAAAAGAGTCTATAGAGAAGATGCCACCGGCTGACGAGGTGGCCGAGTGGTTAAGGCGATGGACTGCTAATCCATTGGGCTCTGCCCGCGTGGGTTCGAATCCCATCCTCGTCGAAGTTTTTTTTTCGCAATCCGCTCAAAAGATTTATAAAATGTCTAATCTTTTAATCCGCCGCTTAGAGTGGTTTAAAATATATTTGTTCTGAAACACGCGTTAGGACCACCTTACTTCTAGCGCCATCTCTTGTGCAAAAATTGAAGTTTTATTGAATCTTCCACTGTCCAGGACCATTTCTAAGCTTCGTACGTACTAATTACGTGGATGCACGCGCACAATTCCCTCCCCCCCAAAGACCCCAAGCCCGTTCACATGACCAGAAGTTAAAAAGAAAGATTGGAAGTAAAAGAAAAGTCATTAATTGTTTGTAGAACATCAAAAAATCGAACGTCTGTTATGTTTTGATATTTAAAAAAATAGCTTATTTTTATAACATAAAATTCGTTAGTACTTTAAAAATCAATTTATAATTTATAATAAAAGATTTCTTTTACTAATTTTATTATTATTGTTGTTGAAAAAAATTTTATAGACTTTTAATTATTATTATTATTATTATTATTATTATTATTATTATTATTATTTTTACAATTACTTTGAATACAATAAACTGAGATTCAGAAAAAAAAATAGAATTTTACCGAGGTAGTCCCAATAGTGGCACTTCCGGTCGCCATCTTGTTTGTGGACGTCGCGTTCACAAACAAGATGGCGGCCAGCGCAACTACTTACTACACCGGCATTTAAAGAAATAATCTTTCACTCACCATTGATGTATTTCTAATTTCTTGTCTCTGATCTATTCGGTAAAAAACATGGTTCGAATAATTCTATCGTAACTTTGTCCTTTTCCATCGTAGAAACTTTTTCCGCATTCTTCCTTTTACGATTTTCGGATTTATTTGGCACTTACTTTCAGGGGCAAGAATCTAGATCTGTATGACGCGATTTGCGCCCCCCAAATTGTAGATCCCCGTGCGAGCATAAAAGTCTATGAAACCATACTTCTATATGTGACCCTTCGCGAGATATAACCCTCCAAAGAATTGCATATATCATTTCCGGTCGCGTGACTTCTCGCCCAAAAGGGCGAAAGGGCGAGAAGTCACGCGACCGACTTTTTTTTCGCTTTTTCCAATGCTCAGTGTTTAAAAAAAGCGCGCGCTTCCCTTTCATAGTTCTCCCCGCGCGCCCTCTCTCACACGCGGCCCGCGGGCCAAGTCTCCCGCTTGCAGTGAGTCGCTATCTGTTGCCTGTAAATACAAATATCTATTGTGTGATACGCTTTTTGTGTAATCTTGTGTTCAGTTATACGAACGCTGAGGTGGCTTTTCTTTTTTGTCAGACTTATTATACCATCAGTAAAAGGAGGACAAATTTTAGAAGAACTTTTTATTCCTTTGAGAATAAATTTCGGATAATTATGTCCCTTTTCAACTCTGTGTGTTACAAATGGATTATGAGAAATGCAGGAGTTGTGATATTAGATAAAATATGGATAGTTATGGTTGCACTTATACCTGCTAACCATAACCATCCATATTTTATCTAATGTCACAACTCCTGCATTCCTCATAACCCATTTGTAACACACAGAGTTGAAAAGGGACATAATTATCCAAAATGCATTCTCAAAGGAATAAAAAGTTCTTCTAAAATTTGTCCTCCTTTTACTGATTGTATAATAAGTCTAGCCAAAAAAAGCCACTTTAGCGCTTGTATAATTGAACAAATATCTATTATTATTACACCTCTTACCTGAGCCGGGACTCGAATCCCGGTCCCGGCCGGCGGCGGTCCACGCGACTCCACCTCGGCCGTAGAGATGCAGCGCGCCCTATCAGGCGGTCCAACCTCGGGCGTGCAGGTGCAGCGGGCCCCTCGCGCGGCCAATGGCTCGCGGCACCGCCCCCGAGGTTTTATAAGCTTCTAGGCCGCCTTCGGACATTTTCGGCCAGTATTTGTTACCTCAATAATTAGGAGTACAACTCAGTAAATATTCAATATTTGTGATATTCGAGGCAACGGAAGCGAACGCAAGAAGTAATGGTACGTATTGACAATTTTCGAAATCTGAAACTAAGTAATTTGCTTTACTTTTTCCCAATAGTAAAATATTAGATAACATACAAAGTAATGTGGAGAAAGGGAACGAATTGGACAATTGTCACGAACCAATACCGAATGAGAGATTAAAAGGGAGTTCCCGCAAGTTGTATCATATCATTCTGGAATTTTAGCATCAACTTTTCTTAATGAAAGTTTTCAATTCACTGGAAAGTGATTCAGATTATTCGACTATGACTTTCATGATATCACGGAACGAGTTTGTGCTTCAAACCAAACCCAGTGGCGTAGCGTAGTGGGAGCGGCCCGCCTCGGGCGGCACTTTTTAGGGGGCGGCAAAATTTCACAATAAATAATAATAATATCGTAAAAATTTGAACCATTTCATTTCATATTTTTGTCGCACCTACGACTCGGACCGATTGAAATGAGCACAAAATTTTTCATTATTTATTCTGTGAAGAAACTGAATTTTAGTCTTTTAACTAAATTGAGATAACTAAATAAGGGAGCGGCGAAATTTTTCCCCGCCCCGGGCGGCTGACACCCACGCTACGCCACTGACCAAACCTATCTGTATACGTAATGAACAAAATGATTGCTTTTTACATGCTTATGATTATTAACACGAGGCAGAAAATAACAAGTGAAAACAACATATCTGCAATTGGAAAACAGTTGGTCCATTTCTTTGCAATCTGACGTTCTTAAGCTGCACTACTCGCTGGGTGGTGAATTTCCAAGCATCATCTAAAACATTCTACTCAATCATTGAATGATGCTATTACCTCAGAGGTGCAAAAATTACTCCAAATTCTTGTGATAATAGAGAGGTTGAGGCGCACATATTCAGTCCAAAACGTGAACGGTGGACGGATGAGCGCCGCCATCTGGCAAGTCAAGAAGGTTGACAATGGCGTTCGCTACCTGTAGCATGACGAGTAGAAATTGGGTTTAAACTTCATTTTTTTTGTGTTTTTGGTTAAAATTATGACGTATTTTATTAAAATAATGATTATTTAAGCATTTGCGAATAATATTGTAAAGAAACAGACGATTTTAATCCAGAAATTATTTAATTATTCAATTTTTTAGCAAGTGATGTGAAGTGCCTATAGAATTTACATATACAGTATTTGTCTTCATAATAGCTTATCTTAAGGTAGGTTTGTTCTTCCACGGCATCTTTCTTCTACCATCAACAGCGTAATACGTTTGTAAATTTTCTAAAAATTAATTTTCCGAGCTGTTTTCGAATTTAAATAAGCTACTACTTCCCTCGACAAAAGTATGAGGTAGTACGATCGTACGGTAGGAGACACCACGCTAATAAAAAAATACAGTAAAACCTGTCTATGGCGACCACCCACGGTTCCTTCAAAAGTGGTCTTTTAGACAGGTGGTCGTCCAATACAGGTGGTGCCGTAATACCGTATTTCCGTACGTATTTTGCGCACTTTTTAGCCATTTCTACTAAGCAAAACTCGAGGCTAGCAAAAACAATTTTTTCAACGATAGGGGCTATATTGGTATTGTATTTTATTCTTATCGGATAGCCCGATTTACAGGAGTCTTCATGATATTATAAGACAGATTTAACACCAACATTTTAAAGATTAATACAATACTCGCATTTTCTCAATTATAATGCACACTTTCTTTTTTCCGACTTAATTAATTCGACTCGGTTGTTTTCGTTAGCTCCTCAGTTACGTGTATTACGTCATCAATATACAAGCGCGTCCTATCTCTCCATCACTTAGCTTTTGGTTTTCGTTAGTTTAATCTTATTTTAACTTTAAAAATACTGTATTTTTTAATATTTAATATTTTCTTAATTAATTAAGTACAATAAGAAAAATTATTAATTAATAATAAAACGATTTTATTATTTTTTCTCATTATACGATTTCATTACAATCGCGGAATCGAAAAAGGAAGTAAAACTGATTTTTGCATTAATGCGTTTATTGTTTTTTGAATATTTTGCCTGCGAAAATTACTTGGATATTATTTTTCTAAAAATATCGTGGAAATAAGGTAGGTTGATACAGAAACTATTTATCGCACGTGTACTGTATATGAGCTTCAAAATAAATAAATAAAAATAGATTTTATCAAACGATGAGATCAGCCGATTAATTGTATCGTGTACAATATTTTACACCCCCAAGGAAAATACTGTAGGTCTAGGGTAAAATAAATTTTGTTTTCCCACAGTTAAACTTCGCCGCTAATTGCTGTTGTGATAACTTTAATACGATCTTCTAACGACAGCACTTTGCATTTCGGACATTTTCCAACAAACTGAAATGAATTTCCTTTGTTGCTAGACTAATTTATTAACACCTGCACCTAATTTCAAGGGTGGGAGAAGTGCCCGGGATGGGTTCGAACGAGAGTTTAGACTAATTCATTATATTAGGAGGTGGAAACGTTGTTGAGATGGGTTCTTACAATAGTTTAGACCAGATACATTCGCGAAAGTGGTCGCTTATTACAGGTGTTGTATGTTGTTTCGGACCAAATATCGATGCCCGCGGTCGCGTTACACGGGTGGTCGTTTAATACAGGTAACTTATACGAAGACTCTATGGATAAACTATTCCGTGCCAGAAATTTTTGCCCGTTTTGACAAGTGCCCTTCGAATGCAGGTGGTCGCCTAAGCAGTTTTCACTGTAATTATTTAGTGATTAAACATCTTATAAATACTTTTAAACAGTTTAATTTGTTTATTTACATTTGCGGTAACACTCGATATTAAATGTATCCGCCATTTTTTTCAACAAATTTCCCGTGAGTCAATGCGCGACGTTCATTGAGTCACATGATGTTGTGAACGAGCGCCACTTCTTTTACTTGGACTTAAAACGTAAACCGTGTACTTCTGCTTGCCGTACAAGTTTAAATGAAGTCAGACCGATATCCTTGTTGCCTATACTTGGGAAGGTTTTGGAGCGACTGATAACCAATAGGCTTACTTGGTTCATAGAATATAATAGGTGTCTGAGCGCAGATCAATTTGGTTTTCGACCTCAAAGATCTGCTGAGGAGGCCATTGAGAGTATGGTTAATTCTGTCCAACAACTTTTACAGGAAAACAAGTATGTTTTGGGAATATGTTTAGATAATTCCAAAGCCTTTGATAGCATATGGTGGCCGTTTATAATGCATCAACTGCGCAATTTCTATTGTCCCGTAACGTCATATTACTTTTGCAAGATTACTTACGTGAACGAACGGCGATTTTGCAATGTGGTCAGCATGAGGTCACTAAAAATATTACTAGAGGTTGCCTCAGGGGTCCGTTTGCGGACCTCTACTATGGAACGCCTCTTTTGATGCTTTTCTTCGAGGAAATTTTGGATCAGACAAAGTTATTTGCTTACGCAGATGATGTGATGATGCTACTGGAAGGGAAATCAAGAGCTGATTTAGAACTCAAAGGCAATAAGATGCTTGCGAATATTTATAATTGGGGCATGGAGCATAAGCTTAAATTTAATCCTCAAAAGACAAAGGGTATAGTATTTAATAAAGCGGGAAAACCTAACTTATATCTACGACCTCCACACTTAAAGATGAATAACAACGTCATCAAAGTGAATAAATCCTTAAAATATTTGGGCGTGATGATTGATTTTCGCTTGTCTTGCATGTAATATGCATCAGTAATATATTTGATATGCATATCAAATATATTACTGATCGCACCGGCTTCGTACTACAATCTTTCACCCAGGTTGCCAGAAAAGATTGGGATCTTTCTTCTGGTGCATTGTCAATCATATATGATGGTCTATACATTCCTATTATTACTTATGCGTGTGGCACCTGGGGGTGGGCCATCAATAAGACCCATATTAAGAGAAAGCTGATTTCATCGCAAAGAAAAGCTTTATTACTTATAACCAAAGCCTTTAGAACAGCTAGTAACTCAAGTATTCAAGTACTGGCTAAGAAACCACCGATTGACTTGAGTATTTTACAGAGGAGAAAACTTTTAAGACTTAAATGGGGCGAACCAGTTCAGACTAGGACACGCTTAATAACAACTAATGATGTAGAATGGTATGTTCCTTTTTGTGATACCCCTTCTCCTGATAATTTTATAATTGGATTATCTACTTTTATCCAAAAGACACAACTCCATATATTCACTGACGGTTCGAAAATTAACGATTCGATTGGCTGTAGTTTTGTAGTATATAACAGCAATAATCACGAATTATATAATCAAATTTTTCGTTTGGATAACTACTGTACCGTATTTCAAGCTGAATTAATTGCAATTAAAATGTGTATTCATTGGGTCCATGCAAATTATATAAATACAACTACTCATATTTATACGGATTCATTGTCAGCTAACAGCCTGATCAACAGCACAAAGTTGCATCCAATAGCAGAAGACATTCGCAACCTAATAAGGCACTCTAATTCTAACTTTATTATTACTTGGGTTAGAGCCCATCAGGGGCTAATTGGTAATGAAAGGGCTGATCAACTGGCCAAGTTGGCAGCTACTGATAACTCTATTCCTATTATCTATAATAAATTAAGTCAGGGCTCTGTAAAAAGAATTCTTTGGGAGGATACCCTCAATACTTAGCAAATGATCTGGGACTCCAATAGCGAGCACATCACACACGAATTTATACCAAATCTACAACAATTTTTCAAAATTTGGTGGTTTGAACCTGACTATTTCACTACCCAGATATTTACAAATCATGGTAAATTTGCATCTTATCTTAATAGATTTACTAATAGGCCCACAAATTACTGCCCCACATGCCTTGTTATTGATGGTTCTAGGCACTATTTCTTTGTGTTAACTTCGAACATGAAAGATTGGAACTTAGCTTCTTTTAAAAGAAAAGAATATTAATTGGCCCTGTCAATTAAATGATTGGTTGAATATTGACATTTTTAAAGCCTTTAAAAGTCTGGCCAAAAGTATTAATCAATTTACCCATCATTACATTTATAACTAATGATAGGAATAGGTTAATTAATTTTCTTTGTATTTCATGGAGTTCTATATTTCTTAATATATGCAATTGTATCTTTGGGACGTTCTTTCTTTTAGTTTATTTTAATACATCTGTGAATTATCGGTGGTAACACTATTGCTTATATGCTAGTGTTATCTGGAATGATCTATCTTGCATTCAGGGGCAACATCCCTGAACACTTTTAGTCTGTTTTGTCTGTCTGTTGCACACCCTACATGTAGCATTATATATATTGGCTATCTGTATTAACATAAATATTTTGATTAAGAATCACAAATGCTGTCCAATTCAATAAAAAAGTGTAGTGTTCGGCGTTCTCATACTGGATTTGCCCACACTGGGTCTATTTGAGTTCATTCTACCATGATGTGCTTTCACCTATTCTACAAGAAAAAAAAAAATTTACATCATACACCTGTGCTTAGTGTCATTCCAAGTATTCGTGTTGTGCCTGTCATATAGTGTTATTTCATTTGTGCATTATAGGCTGTGATTCCATCTGTTTAGTGCATGGTCCGTGAAGCTCCCATGAACTTTACAGGGAACGCTCACTTTAATAACTTCCTAAATATGCACTGTGCACAGTTTTCGTCATGTTATTACACAACTGGGACCAAATATGACTCTGCCATTCCAGTCGATATTCCACAGCTACATGATTCTACCTTCCTGTGGTTCAATCATCAACTAATTTTCCTGGTACTTTCGTCGGATGATAATTTTCCTGGTACCAAACATTCAACGCTATTTTTTTATGTCGACTTAATATAGACAGAGGACAGTTGTGTCTTTTTATGTATCTTGTAAATGTGTAATTTATGTGTTTGTAAACTTTGCTGTTAGATTTAATATTTTTTTTTGTTATTTTGGTTTTAAGTTTATCTTATTATTTTATGATATTTTGTCAATCTTAAGTATATTATATATTCTCTTATTGTAAAATTTTTCCTGGTAATGCTCTACAGCGGGGCCAGGAAATGTACATATTGTACCTAATAAATTAAAATGAATGAATGAATGAATGAATGCCGTACAAGTTTAACGTTTGTACTTGCGCCTCAACCTCTCTAATATTCAGAAAACTTTAGGGCAGGGGTGTCCAACCTTTTCGTTACTCTGGGCCGCATTGGAAGAAGTCAAGGAGTTTTGGGCCACAAGTTTATATAATATGTACTTGTGGCCCAATATACAAGTATATTTAAGGACTAATATGTCTAGATTATAATAATAAGTATTAAAACTTTATCACAAAAAAGGATATTTTAGAAAACTACTTTTACAGATACTTTCAATTTTTACTTAGAAATAGATAAATTCATTTATTATAAATATAAAGAAACAAACGAAAATTTATTTGAAAAAACACAAATATTTGTTTTATTTGGGTCTCTAATTAATAAAAATCGACGAAACACTTTTTTAAAGTGCATTTTTATTCAACTAATATATTTATGAATAATATGTAGCCCAAAAAGTAGGCAAAGCGCCAAATGATATTTTTTACATCAAACTGAAAAAAGTAGCCACATTCGGTGAAATGTAGCCAAATCCTGCGACTCTGGAAGGAATAATAAATAATGCTGGAGTTGTGACTCAAAGGATTATAGACCCAAATGCGAGGAAAAAAAGAGAAAGGACAAAACATAAAGAAGTGAGAAAGGTGGAAAATTAAGAATCAATGCTACTATGAAAGACCGAAATTAGAGAATGTCGATATTCTCCGGTGAATGTCCAAATAATACGAAATACAAAATACGTCGGTGAAAGTCCGAATATTTGGTCATATTATTTTACATTCGAACAATCGCCGGTGTATGTCGACAAGCACAGATAAGCTTTGGTGGAGGTCGAAATGACACCCGAGGAGCCGATGTCGACAGAGAGGCAACAGTCTGTCGCCAAATCCTTTGTGGGTGGCCGGAGGTAGGACAAGGTCTTTTGATCCCGTGAGGTTGGGATCGGTTTGTCAGGTCGAGTGGTGTAAGATGAGAGGGGTCGTCGGTAAGGCGTCGGCGATATCCGAATAAAAGACACGATTAACAGATCAGTTCGTAATTTGTAAAGAAAAGTTACTTTCTATAGATGAGATTTCTTCTCAGGAAATATCGCTGAGAGAAGCAGCTGCAGCTAATTCGAAAAGTGGAAGGCAAGGCTATACACGCTGTCATTGCAAAAAAAGTGTTCCACGAATAAATGCAGTTGTAATAGCAAGGGATTCTTGTGCAATTGAAAGTGCCATAACAGTTTAAATTGTTGCAATAAATAAGATTTATAACGATAATCACATAGTTTATGTGTAAGTTTATTATTGCATTATTTTCTTTAATGATTAAGAATGTTCTGTTCGTTTTACGTTCAACAGTTTATTTACATGTGCTCTTACTTAAGCTTTCTCCTATTTTGACATATTAAAATGTTGCATTTTTGTCTTAACGTAATAAAAATATTTTTATTCAACATTTACCATCAGTGCATGCTGAATGTTTACATTTGCCGGTGTAAGTGAGAAATAATGATATTTAGCAAATATTTCGTACATACACGAAACGACTGTGTGAATGCTGACATTCGCCAGATATCGGTTATTCACAGTAAAAACAATATTTGCATAACAGAAGATCTATTTAACCGTTCTCACTACTTTTTATCTTTGGGCCTTTCTCGCCTTTCTCCAAATTTGGGTCTCTAATCCTTTGAGTCACAACTGCAATTTTATTTATTAATTTTTTCTCATTCACACATCTCCAAGTATTTGAAAATATTTCGTTTCCACTCAATAATAAAATATGAATAAAGGTTTACGACTTTGTGAAACTTCTTTTTTGAGTTTAGGAAATAAATAAATAATAAAAAAATTAAAACATTTTTCGGTTTTGTTTACACGTTTATTGGGCCGCATTGGAACTTGCCTTGGGCCGCATGCAGCCCGCGGGCCGCGGGTTGGACACCCCTGCTTTAGGGAAAGAATTGAGCAATACGGAATGTTCACATCCTCTTGTAAGACACGACAAACATTTGCCAAACATTCTGTTGCTACTAATAAAAGAAGTTCGTGTGAAAATCCAACTGTGATTTTTCACGACTCGTTCCAAACATTCGATTTGAAGGCCATCTTCAACTTCCGGATTGAGAAGAGTCAAACCGGAAATCTTGATAGACAAGAAAGCTGTAATCCAGTGGTTCTCAACTGTACATGTACCCCTAGGGGCACGAGCGTAAATCGAAGGGGTACATCTAACTTTCATTATAAAATGGCGTATGTTAATCAATTTGCTGTAAATTATTAACACAAGAAACGACAAAAACTTGCTTTAAAATATTCCAGTGTGAGCACAGATTTCCCTTTTAACAGTCTAAACGACTTGTTTATCCACTTGATTTGCCTGTATATTTGTGCCGTTAGTGCACAAATATACAGGCAAATCATCAATAATTATTGCTCGATAAGATTGGGGCCTTTCGTGTTTTTACTGGACTACTGGTATTAGGAATAACGAGGCCTGGATTGTACCCTCACCATGCAACGTGTGTCACTGCATGTGCGCATTACTTGATATTTAGCAAATTTAGACATTACGTTTGTTACAAAATTTGAAAGATTTATGTATTGTTCTGCGCGTTATAAATTCTCAGCCATTACTTTCAAGATCAGTACACAATTTTAATCTCTATTTAATAACGTGGGAACCAAATTTTGAAAAAATTACTGAAGATTTATCGCAACAAATATCCCATTAAATTTTGTTAGAAATTATTATAGAATAATTTAAATTTTCTTTATTGTTAATTATAATTATTTATTTTTATGAAATGTAATTTATGCATGTATTGAAATGACTTCTGTGATTTTATATAATATTCTTATCAAATAATAATAAATAAATGTATGTACCTGATTAAATTTATTATTATTTACGTAAAATAAGTAATTTACCTTTAGTTACAGTTAGTTAGAGTTTTTTCATGGCGCTCAGTTATAAGGGCTGTATACATCTAATGCAGTAATTATAAAATTTACATACAAAAATATAAGGGGTACTTGAGAAACAACTAATGGGGTACATCAACAAAAAAGGTTGAGAACTACTGCTGTAATCGAAGTACGAATGAAAAGGCAATTTCTACATTAAAACTCTTTCTTGCGTTATTAACGCTCAAAGCTGCAAATAGCAATTACTTTCATATTCATTAACCTGAATGACAGGATATTGAAATACAGATTTCATGTCTGTACAGTATTTAACAGCAGCTCTTTTATAAAAAACAAAAAGAGACACAAGCTATGAAAAAGTATAGAGGAGAAGGTGGTATTATGGAACCCCAATTATATTATAATGAATTATAAACAAGGTATCATAACTACACCCACACTTTTTGTGTGAAAAGTACTGGTAACTATTAAACTAGATGTTCCTAATTGGATTTTTCGCTAGTGTAACTATAAGTATGGTTTCTGAAGGCTTCTGTACAAAAAGTCAGAAAGTAGGCTTAGGGAGAACCGGGTGGTAATATGGAACATTACTGTGTTTTCAAAAAATGCTTTAATGTATCCAAAAACAAATAGGAAAGTACAAAGCAAGTTAAATAATTACAAAATCATTTACTCCAATGTATTTTATCGAAAAAATGCTTTTATAATAGAAAAATATGACCTCCATCAACAATATATACTCCAGCAGCTCTTTTTCGATATTCTCAGGAAGAATTGGCTTTCTACCTAGTGTTTTGTTTTTTTTTTTTCACAAATTGCTCCGAACGAATGTCTACTTGCAAAGAGAGAGTTCGGAGGACTTGGGTTCCACATTAAAAGCACCAATGGGGTCCTTATTTCACGCATCGCCATCTTGAATTAACTTATGTCTGTCAAGACCAAACTTTAAAAAACGTGAACATCACACAGATTAATATGTACAGTACCCCTAAGTCTCTGGAACGGAATACATGCACCAGTGAACCTACAACTACACGATTTATATTTTAGAAATAATTAAATTCACTTACCATTCAAAACTTTCGAATTTTGAAAATCACAAATATGCCGATTTACTACGGACAACCATTTCACTTCAGTTCAGAAATGGTTGTCCGTATGGTTTTCCCCTTGCTATGGATGTCTGTCTGGTGCAGTTCAACCATAATCCGCTACAGTTCGCCTTTATTATCAGTTTGAAATGGAGGGGTTCCATAATAGTCGACCCCCATAACACTGTTGATTTTTCCGTTTTATATGAATTCCATGTTGTACGAGTCATTTAGATTTTACAAATACGTAAGCCGTTCATAGCCCGGCAACTTATTTGTAAAATCTAAGTGACTTGTACAACATGGAATTCATATAAAACGGAAAAATCAACAGTGTTATAGGGGGTCGACTGGTACCATCTTTCCTCTACAAGCTTGGGACTTTTCTTTTTGGATAAACAATAATTTTGAGACATCTGTGTTTTTTGCTTAGGAAGCATAATTATATTGATTTATACAGAATGGCCATAAAGTTTCTAGGCATGTTAAAAAGTTATCTATACATACCCTTTACTCAAGAAATATTGATTTTTTCTGCATGTTTCTGGTCATTTCCATGTTGACACTTGGAAGTCATCACCATAAATCCAAAGACTTTTTTTGGACCAATACTCAACTCATTACGTTTGCCATTGCAACATCCTAACTGGAAGACATGACAGAATTTCACACACAAACTTAATGACCACTCTGTAGATGAGATATCATTGACAACAGTATAATTTAAATAACGATAAGAGAAACTATTTAATAAAAGTATATATTTATTTATATTGTAAATTTATATTTGAATTATGATTTACACTACAATGGATACATATATTTACAGAAACATTAAAATTAAAAACAACTTTCACCAAAGTGATTCCTTGATTCCAATTTAAATAAAACATAAATTAAGAATGTTTATGTTCATGAATTTTAACTAAATCTTTTAAAATTTGTTCTAAGATCAAATATATTGATGATAAAACCGGACTTGAAAATTTTATAAATAAGAAATAAAGTACTTCCTTATAATTTTACTTTTATTTATTTATTTTTTTTACAAAATAAGAATTTGTGATGATTTTATATCCAGATACTGATTTATGTTTTAAAACAGAAGTTTTATGTACAGAATTTCCATTATTATTATGTTTTTGGAGAAAATTCTTTTACATTTTTTTGAAAGGACTTGACTTGAAAATATTATGCTTTAACAGATCACGTAGGGTGAATTAAATCCTTATAGGGTGAAGAAATTAATAATAAAAATAAAAATAAGTGACAGTTATTTTTAAAAGATTCTTCTCAAAACCAGTGACATCTAAAGACATCTATATTTGAAACATTTAGAAAAAATTATATATATATCTATATATATTCATTATGTTCATCCTACTTGGTAATGTAACCTGTCTGATTATTGTTAATAATGTATCTGTGAACAAATTATTATTATAGTATAATATTATAAATCTCTCTCCAACTTATAGAAATAAACTTTAAAATTTTATTTTATTTTTTGGTAATTTATACAATTCTAAACAGCACAAAAATATTATTATTTTTTATTTTTAATTTCTTCCCTCACATATTAACCACTATTTCAGACAGGTGGATGAAACATATACAATATAATCCACATGCAAAAACTTAAAGTCAAACAATAAAAACATTTGAAGAAAAAGCTGCTACAATGATAATTTCTAGAGTTTTAAGAATTATTGTGGCCATAACATGTCACAACACAGCATTAAATCCAAGCAGACGTCATTCTTTTTTTTGGTGTATTTTTTTTTTAAATTACTTCTTGTTCTGGTTTTGTTTCAGTTTAATATAATATCCTTGCTCTGTACAAATACAAATAAATGAAATTCTAATAAACTTTTTCTTTTACATATTTTTTTTTGTGCATTCATTGTTTCTTGATTTCGGAACAATGTCGGTTCATCTGCGATGTTATAGATTCACTTGCCACAACTTCTGTAATTTTCGGAAAGTTTATGGCAGTAACTGAATCACAGTTCTGATAAAATCAGATTAGTATTTTGATGCAAGGTAAATCATGTGTTAGAAAAATGCTTTGTTTTGCCTTTTTTGCGATCGTGAGATAATTTTTCAATGTAAGCTTCTACTAAAGCTTTTATCTTCTTTGGAATAATGGATCCCGAACGATTATGACATACCTGCAAATTCAATAACAAAAATAAGATGATGTTCCAAGTTGTATTTTTAGAAGAAATTTCCTTGTTAACTACATATATGGAGTCTTCCAAGAGAATAGTACCATTTTAAATTATTGTAATTATATTAATTATTATCTGAGAACATTAATATACATTGAAACACTGGAAAACTGTCCAAGTTACACATTTGTCCATTACAATTTCTTAATATGTACACTCTATGTCACAGCATACATCCAACCGATACTCAAATTACACTACACTCACTACAGCATATCCGTTGTCACTCTTGTGGCAACTACAATTGTACAGATCCTGCATATTACTGGTGTTCATAAAGTTGGAATCTCTCATCATTATGCAACTGCAGAACAGAAAATGTCTTTTCTATTGTGGAGTTGCCAGTTTTGTTTACATTGTTTCCTAGAGATAGTAGACAATAACACATTTCAATGCAGCTGAGAGATGAAATATGGATAGTTACTCTATCAATAGATGTATGTACTGTACATCACATACTTCTCAGATAGTAATTCAAGATGGTACTAGTTATTTTGGAAGACTCTTTATGTGAAATAACATTAGAAATGAAATATCCATACAATTATATTAACACATTCTTATACTTTTATAGTGATAATAGGCAGAGATACAAACCACTAAAGATTTAAACCTTCTGAAACACCACTTACTTATTATTAACATAATTCTATATTATAAAAACCATTAAAAAAAATAATATACACAAGTGTTTTTATATTTAATACTGGCAATAATAATACACAATGTACTGTAAATTAAAATGTATAAAATTCAACATTTCTCCCTTATAACTTATTACAAGTTCACATTTGATCATATAATAAACTAAATTACAACTTCCCCAATAGACATTGAAAACAAACAAAAAATAAATTCTATGGCTTTTTCTTTCTTCCTCTCTTCTCAGGGTAGGTAACTTTTGAAAAAATTGTTGTCAACAGTTTTTGAATAGTTAGTTTCATCTAATGGTTATGTTTGCAACTAACTTTCAAGTATATTTACCAGGACATTTAAAATATGTTCATTATAAAAAGGAAAAAACGAAACCTATTTATGGGTAAATTAAAAATGTAAACAGTAAAATAAATTAAAAAAGCAAAGCTTATAGGAAAAACATATGACTCAGCAACACTAGCAATTTTAAAAATCATTTATTTAAATATATAATAGTGGAAAACAACAAATGCTGCATCGTCATATCTGCTGAGAAAAACTAATTCTTCATGAACATTTTCGACCTGTTCCACAAGTTATTTTCAAGTGTGAAATACAAGTTAATGATTAAGTTTACTTGAAAATAACTTGGTGGAAAACATTCGTAAAGACTTAAAGCTTTTCTCAGCAAATAAGGTGTTGGAGCATTTGTTAAATATATAAATTAGAAAATGACAATTATCAATAATTTAGAGATCTGGTCTCAATCCAAATGTTGTTCTTCAAATTACAGATGAGCTAATAATTAACTTGCTATTTACAATACAAGCAGATTTCAGTTATCACTACACAGATTTTTTGCCTACTGATCTTTTGCAAATGGCCAGATGAATGATCTATGTTGTAGTGCTCCGCGACTAAAAATATAGTTCCCTGTATAAGGTACTTCCATATCGTGACTGTGATTGGCTGCGCGAATTGCCCTTGGGTAAGGGAAGAACCCGGATGGAGGGAAGTTATAAAAAGGAGCACGTCCACGTGGAGAAGACCTTTTTGTTTTGTTCTGTCATTCTGAGATTTAGAGCGGTGATACTGAGATTCGATAAAGAAAGGACATTATGGACAGTTCCAAGAATAGAAAGAAGAAAAGGAAGGACTGCTTATAGGAACAACAGGATCAAAAATTGTAAAGAGGTACGAAAAAATATGGCAACTGTATGGATCATCCTGTAAATAACTGTGTAATTTTGTCTTCTACCCTCCATGGTAGATTAGTTTGTCATCACATGTGAAATATATTGTAAATTAAATTAATAGTGTCGGTCCGAATTGTGGTTTACTTATTGTGAAGTCCTCAGAGCAATTCATTATCGTTATACTAAGATATACTCCAGTATATCACAGACAGTACAATGTTTTGTCATCGTATTGTATAGTATAATCATATTTCATAACAAAGCATGGAATGTAATTACACTAGACATCTGAAATAATAAAAGTTCTTGAAAGAGAACTTTTATTATTGAAGATTAAGGTCACAGAATAGGTTCCCCAGTAGACCTAGAGCTCCCACCTTAATCGCTGCCACCTTAGCCGCTTGGTCATCTGGCCATTCTCAAAACACATTATGATCTTTAAATCAATCATATTAAGCTAAATAAACAGTACATGTAAATTATAAAAAAAAAATATCAATTATTGAAAATCATAATATTTAACTTGTAAAAAAAAGAAATTCTGCATACCTTAGGCACACATTTCCGTAATATATCTTTATATTCATCCTTATCTATCTCTCTTCTGTTATAGTATGGTTTTAATGCTAATTTAACTTCTTCAACCACTCTTTCTTGCCTATTTAGCTTCTTAAGATACTAAATAAATAAAAACAGATTAAAAATCTATGATGATGACAATCAAAAATATTTAAATAAACAATTCATTAATTTTATTATACTTATTTGTAAAACAGTTAAAAAATCAAAATTCTAGGTTATCAGTATAAATTTCCTACTCTGCCATTTTATATTAACATATATACAGAGCATGGTGTAAAGACTGGATAATCTGTTACCTGCAGATAGGGAACATCATGACTTACTAAACAATGCTTAATTTTCTGAACAAAGTGTCATAGTTTTCCAGTTATTGGACATTTTCTATTTTTTTGGAAAATGGACTCCCTCAATCACATTTTTCAATGCCATAGTCACGAATTAAGGATTTTTCCCAGTCTGTTTTTGAATACTAGTCTTGGATACATGTTCTATCAAACGTAAACTGCCATTTTAGTGTCATAGACTTGGTTTTTTCTAGAACAAACAAATATTCAAAATTTTTGTTTCATTTTTTTCAGTGTAAAAAAAAGTACTGTAATTATTAGTTAGTTTGTCACACAGGTTACAGTATGTTTTTTTTACACACACACAAAAAAAAGAAACAAAAATTTTGAATTATTTTTTGTTCTAAAAAAAAACCAAGTCTATGACACTAAAATAGCAGTTTACATTTGATAGAACATGTATCCAAGACTAGTATTCAAAAACAGACTGGGAAAAATCCTTGATTTGTGACCACAACATTGAAAAACGTGAACGAGGGTCCAATAACTCAATAACTATGACACTTTTACTAAACACAATGTTTAATTTTCTGAACAGTCACGATGTCCCCTAACCACAGGTAATGGATTATCCACTATTTACACCACATCCTGTATATGTAATTTTTAAACATTAATTTTAAAAAATTTGTCCTGTTAAGAATTTAAACTGTTAAGAAAACAAAGATTTATTCAATCTACAATGCTGACATTTTTGACATTTATTTATACAGAGCTAGAAATGTAACATGCATCTTTACTGGAACTGCAAAGTACATCCATTAACACAAATGACAAAAATCATTTTTGTTGCACAAGTTTGCCATTTGTTTGCTCAATTCTCTTGTGGACACATTTTGGTTAACACTCTTGTGAGAAGCCAAGGGCATAGAATTGTTTAACTCTAACTCTAATACTCTAATTGTTTAACTCTAATTCTATGTCACTTACTGACACACAATTGTGAGATTGGCTCACTTTTTCTTCGGAGGGCTTTTAATGAATTAAACTAAATAATGCAGAGAGAGATGATCTTGTAATCACCCTTCTCCTTGTCAGGACTCCTGACACCAGTTAATCAATTAAATCCGTGGATTAACACACGTAAACAAGGAATCTCAAGCTGGAGGGACGCAAGTACATGGAGTGAACATAGATATCAATTTCAATCATTGAAGAGACCATAATTAAAGTAACAAAACAAAATATTTAATGGAATCAAATAAAAATAACATTACAACCAAAAGAATTACAATTCATAGATTCTAATCCTAACTCGAGAGAGAAAATTCAACCATCTAACCTATCTAAACGCGAGAGAGAGAGTTCACATAAATCTCAATAGATTATACTACCTTCAGGTACCTTCATTAATTATAACAGTCTTCATCATATTCTATATGGCAATTTCTTCTTTTGATGCACTGAGTTATATCTTAAGGTGAATTCTGTCCTCTATGCGTTGATTAGTATGGCGAATGGACTTTCTGGGGCAACTATTTCTTAGGGAGAACTGTCCTATATCGTATGGAGAACTGCATTGAATAATATGGCAAAACTCACTACATTGTATGGAGAACACTTCAAATGGTGGACTCCCGGAATGCGGAAAAAATCTCTTTTTATATCGGCCTCCTCAGATGGCTAAATACAGTGTGCAAACATCCACATCTTAATCATCTTCAATTCTGCCAATAGAAAGGAAGTTCAACTTCCCTTCAGGAGGAAGTGAGTCACAACAGTTTCCTTTCTTTGTAAAATTTTTCTCTCAATATTTTGTGCAATAAATTATTTTTAAATTTTTATAATAATTAAAAATAAACAATCCCACAGATCTCACATTCTCGTCAGCAAGGCATTCTCCAGGTTTACATGATATGGTCATATTTTGGAACTCAAACTTGAACTCTCCTTTTCTTTTTTATAACACACCAAAATAAAATATCTTTGGCTTTCACCATGCGTATCATTGATTATTTGCTTGGAAAACTGCCTTGTAACATCTTCACTTTTTTCATGCGATCATGTTAATGTACAGAATTAAGTTGTATGCAATGACAAGATATCAGTGTACATTAATATTACCAATAACAAATGAATAAATTTAAATGTAAACATATATTAGCATTTGAAGCAATTTACCAAATACCAAACAATCTCTACAATAAATATCAAGTAAGAATATTTCTGGATTTCTGTTACAATGCTAGTAGTATACAGGGTGCATAATCAAGTCCTTATATGCTGATATGTGAGTGACACACATCATCAACACACAGTAACAAATGCAGCAGAAGACATAGGAACATGAGAAATACATATGTTATAAATAAACATATGAGAAATGAATGAACACACCAGAAATATACATTTTACTGTATGTGCTCAATGTTCACATTAGCATTTCATGACTTCTATTCACACTATTTATGTATGCAGAATATTCTTTCAAACTAAAATGGTCATGTTCTATAACTTTGTAATTGATTTTTCCCCATATCGAGATTCAAATGCTAATTTCCAAAATTTATTGCTTGGTGCTACAAGCCAATAATGCATAGTCATTTTACTAATGTTCATAACTAGCTATCTCCATTTGTTAGTGACATGGGTGTATAAGGACTTTACTATGAACCCTGTATACTCATAGACAATTAATATAAATTCATAATTTTCAATTATGAATTTATTTTAATTTTTCTGCTCAGACGAGTCTGAGCAGAAAAATTAAAAAAGCTAGAAACTAATTCTAAACTTTTATGTCATTCAAGAACTGTTTATTTGTAATATGGTGACACAAATGAATTAAAAATAATGATTAAAAGATTAATGTCTGATTAAATTACAAGGCATCTATCATGTTTGTATAGAGTATGGACAAAATTACATATATTATTAAGACAAATTAGATAAAACAGAATAAATAACTTTAGAGATTTAAATGAATACTTACCATGTATTTCTGTACTATCTATTAAAAACTATTTATTAGAGTAAGAATTAATACTGTATAGGGAAAATAAACATACAATTATAGGGAAAATAAACATACAATTAAATTAATTAAGATACCATAACAAATATAATTAAATAATACAGATTATCATTGTCTTCTTACAAATATGCAGGATGAGTCAGGAATAAGTTTTCATAGAGAACATTGCCAGAAAGTGTACTGCTTATCCCATCAAGGACTTACATTACAAGGAATTAGTTGTGAAAAATTAATTCAAACAACACAAATTATTAAAAATATTTTTAAAACACTTTACTGAAAATGGATTATAGATTGCATTTTGTGTAGGAAAAGTTGCAAAGACAAAATAATAGAAAACAATGACAAAACAGAGCAAACCGAAGTCTGAACAGGTCCAACATCTACCCTCTACCCCTAAATGGTAAAAAACCAGAAAGAAAAACATACAGGCGATGGAAGAATGGTTGAAGGACCTAACCTAACTAACACCACTGAAGGAAACCAAAAGGAGAGTAGTGAGACCAAAAGGAAGTTTGTTGAATAGTATGTAGTAGTCATTCACATATGTTATTTGTATTAGGCTGAAAACTCATCAGCCTGTGAATGTATAACATTAAAATTAATACACAAATAAAAATGACTACATGAAACAAAAAAGGGACAAGATAGGTATATTAAATATGTAAACTTGCTGTTTAAATCTAACACTTGGGCCAGTTAGAATACTTTTAGACAAATAATTACAAGGAAAAACAATAAAAGATGAACAAATGTATTTGGTTAGCAAGGCCAGAATTTCAAATGATTTTGTGTGTAAAAAATTGAACAGAATGCCACTATTCTATCAAGGTTAGCCTCAGCCAGCTACTGGATATCTGTGATTCAATATGGATAGAACATGGATTTATAAATGAAAACAATGAAAGTCTGACTCAATTTGTCCTTCACACAACTGAATACAGCTGCTCAAAGGCTAGATTATCATTCAATTTTACCATAATGGTAATAAAAATACCAATCTTCATTTTGTTACAAGACACTGTTAATTTGGTTTATTTAAATTATTCACAAAAGTTTGATAAATTTTTAAGATTGAAACATGGAAAGTCTTAAACTGATTTGAGTGGACCTTGCAAAATGCTTTGCATATATAGCGTACACTATTGCTTTATATAACATACAAAAGAACAAATTATACACTTTCTGCTATGGCAAACACCATTTTTAACTTTAAAGCCTAACCTAAGGTCTACGCGATGATAATTTAACTTAAACATTTGTTTAAGATAAATCTTATCCCAATATTTAAATCAACTGTGTATTCCCACAAACAATTTATATTAACTTGAAAATCTTACTCAGTTTTTCACAGGCATTTTTCAAGTATAATATGACCTAGTAGTAAACTAATAATAAAATTTACTGTAATCAATGATGGTACTGAAGAATATCAACTGCAGAAATAGTAGAGTATCTTTTCAGTTTTAACAGAACCTAAAAATTTATCAAGCTTATGAAAATAAAACAACAGTGCCAAAAACAAAAATCTCAACTCCCAGGATATCCTATCTTTCACCTTCCAGAATACCCCTGAAATTGTTCACTCAGTTATCAAATGCTCCTGATGAAAGAAATGATGTGCTGCTTTCTTCAATATTTTCCTAAGAAAACTTATTCTTGACCTGCTCCATATAACAAAATTTTAATATAATTTTGTACAAATTCAAAGTTTTCAGTAAAATCCCGAGAATATAAAAGTTTTGTAGAAAATATTGAAGCTTAAATAAGATAAAAATATATTAAACAGAAATATTTCATATATAATTACTGAATTTTATAACATTTTTCCATACAAAGAACAGGATATGTTAAGCAGTTATACACTGAAGAGCAATTGAATTAGGGATATCTGTCTAGTAGAATGTAGCACTACCTTTTGCCTTGATGACAGTTGCAATTTGTCTTGCATAGACTCCTCGAGACACTGGAAACAATGGGAAGCCATAGGTATCTATGAGTCCTGAATAATTTCCCACAAATCACAAAGATTAGATGGAAGGTGGTCAGAGCCTTGAACATCTCTCTCAATTGCATCCCAGATCTGCTTGATTGGATTGAGGTCAGGTGGCCATGATGGCCAGAAAAGGAATGTTCATCCAATCATTCCAATACAATTTGGGAGCGATGTCACAGTGCATTGTCTTGTTGAAAGACAATCTCTGTAGTGGGCTGTCAAGAATGAACAAACAGGAGCAGATGGTTGTCAAGGATATCCCAGTAATGTTCACCTGTCAGCGACGCTGTCACATATACAGTACCAGGGGTCCATTTCAGTCCATTTGAACGGTCTCCACACAAGAATGCCATCTCCGCCAGCTTGAAGAGTACTCTGCTGGCAGGAAGGATCCATCACTTCATATGGTTTATGGCATACATGTACTTTGCCATCGGCATGTACCAAAGTGAATCTCGACTCATCACTCCAGGCAACATTTTTTCACATCTCGATGGTCCATAGATGATGTTCCCGTGCTTATGCTAATTGTTGCACCCTGTTTTGTGCGGTCAGCAGGGGGACTCTCGTAGGACAATGACTCTTGTACCCCATTGAGAGGAGATGGTTTTGTATGGTGTGGCAGCTTACACCTTGCTGTGCACCAGTGTTAAATCGACGGGTGATCTGTTGCACTGTGGCCTGTCTATCCACTGTTACAATGTGGGCTAGCCACTGACAACCTTGCTTATCCACACGCTGTTGTCCGCAGCAGTTGACCCTGGCAGTGATGGTTTTACTGGAATCGATGTACTCACAGTACACCCTCGACACAGTGGTGTGTGAAAATCCCAGTGTTTCCACTACTTCCGAAATGGAGTGACCCATTTGTCGGGCCCTGACAATTTGTTCACTATCAAATGTGCTTAGATCTTTACTCTTACCCATTTTACTTCTGACTATTACTGATACTGTTAGCAGCACTCCTTATCTTGTCAAACTGCTGCTTACGTCATCTGCAAATCACTTTCATGCTTATGCACAACTCAAAATTTGAATAACGCAAGCTATTCCTAATTCAATTGCTCTTCAGTGTACATTAAACTACTAATTCTACATACTAATTCTTTATGTATAAGCTTTTTCACATGATATAATCAATGTTTAAAGACCCTGAATATTAGAATAAATGAGAAATATAAGCATGTCAGAAAATCTTTATAACATTCAAGATTTTCAGAATTATTATTACTATTTCTTCACTAATTGTCACTTCATTATAAAAACTAACCAATGATCACATGCAACAGTGGCAATTTTACATATCATCTAGTTTCGCACAGGAATTTTCTATCATACTGACTTACTTAGATGTGTTTCCATGATAAAACATTTTCCAATTATCATAGACTTACAAAAAACTGCTGCTTCATACATGTGATCACATGCAATTTTTCTTTGTCGTCACACAATCATCATAAGGTGAAAATTTTCTGTTCTGTCATTTTTAATGACAGAACAGAATAATGACATGGAGATATCTTATTATTGTCACAACAGATAGGCATGATGTCATGAATGTTTTGTTGCTTAAAAAAAACCTCTCGTTTGATGAAAACCCCTTAAAATGATGAAAATGTTTGTGTTCATTAAATTTTGTGCTGAAGTAAGTATAAAAGGTGTGAAGTGTTTTTAATCAACAGTTTCAGCTTATGAGAGAGTGTTTAGATTGGAAGCCTCAAACTCAAACACAGCAAAGAGCCTGTCAAATACATGTATATCAGATATAGGGCATATTCAATATTATTTGATAAACCAAAACATACTACAATTAAAAACAGGCTCTAACAAAGACCCTTTTTAAAATTTTTTTTTTAGATTTTTAGATAGTTTTTTAGAAAAGAAATCATTGAGGCCACGGGTTAGATATGAAGCCTTAATGGGCAGTATCCAGCCCCTGGGCCGCCAGTTTGCTACCCCTACTTTAGATGTTTCTTGCAATGTGTGAGATAATGACATGGCAGTCTGCGACCTTGAATGCTTGTCTTTGTACGATAATCTGAGGTTATCTTATGAGAACAATTTAAATGTTTTCAGGCTTTATTTTGTGCCAGAAAAACCATTTTCTGGTCCTTCTGAGAAACACCTCAATCTACCAATCATTTACTTCCAGCTGAACTTCAAATTAATCCATTCCATCACAGTATAACAGCTCCTTATGAGAGTCCAATCAAGGATATTGTTCTGTAAACATAACAATATCTCAAACTAAACAATGTATGACACTATAATTTGGCATGCATAGAGAATACACATTATATGATTTTTTAAAACCATGAAATTTGAGAAATGGCAATTATGTACAGCATAATTACATGTGAAAATTCAGTGAGAATTGCTGCCTTATTTATGTACATGTGTTAAAAAGTAAGTGCATGTGATCATAGATTAATTTAATAACAAATATTATAATATGTAAATGAATATTTATATTTACCTTTTCTTTGACTTGCATCTCAACTGCAGAACTAGGAATTTCATCCAAGATCTTCAACTGATCTTCATTCATTTTAAATGATCCTTTCTCAGATTTAAGAGAATTCTTTTTAACTGAAAAATTGCGTACCACACGTATTTTTTCAGTCGATCGTTTTTTAGTGTCTGATTTAGCATTTTTATTTTTTGGAGGACTTTCACCTAAAATGTGTTTAGCCCAAACTTCTTCCAATAAGCTTTGTCCACAAGACACGACACTTTTAGATGATTTATTGGTACTTGTAACTTTACCATTATTACTTGGTTTATCACTTTTACCCTTTGTCCCACTTTTTACACTTTCGGTAAGAAATTTAGATGATGAATGACTCCTTGATTTTGGACTTGAAATACTACTATGATCATCTTTTGCATTTGGTGAAGGGGTGCTTTTATCACCACTTGAAGCTAATGACATGTCATCAAAATCAAGGGGAGAATTTGTAGGTGAAAAAGGAGATTCCACTTCCATATCCACTACTTCTGTAACGTCACGAGGTGCTGATGATTGATTACTCATATCTGAATTCAATGATTTTAAGGAAGTTTCAGATGATGAACTCACTATCCTATTGACTATAGAATTATTGTTCTTAGATGAAACAGTTTTGGTTTGTGAAATTGCTAACACATTTTCAGATACTGTTGAACTTATTGTTAAATTTGATGTTGTTATTGATGACTGTACAGGGAGGGTTGCAGAACTTTGGATTGGTGAATGCAAATTTGCAGGTACTTGATTAGCATTAACAGAAAGTGTCTGTTCTTGAGGAAGTTGAGTTGTTGTCACAGGAACAAATAATTGATTTCTAATAGGTACAGCATTAATCATAGGATGAGGAGCAGGATGAGCAATATTATTATTGAGTGAATTTTGGTTTGTGTTTCCAAGCAAAGGTGGAGGCGGTGGAGGTGGAGGTGGCGGATGATGAATATTTGTCAGAGCAATTTGATGAGGAAGATTAAGATTTGGTAATGGAGGTGGGGGTAAATTTGGTATCATAGGGCCAGTATTTGAGGGCCCTCTAGGTCCCATAACAGGTGGCATTGGTCCTGTTGGTGGTAGACAAGTCATTTGTGTTTGTAAATTGGGTGGACCCATTATTCTGGGAGGCATTGGTGGAGGAATAAAATTCCCACGAAGAGCTGGTGGCATAAGAATAGTGGGAGGAGGAGTCGGCCAATTAAATGGCTGCATTGATGGTTGGGATACACCCATGTTACCAAATGGAGCCCTGGGAACTGAATGAATTATATAATTTGGTGGTGGTACATGAACATTTGGAAGAGTTGGAGCTGAAACAGTATTTACATTAGATGTCTGATCAAATGAAGTTTGAGGAAATGGTGTTATATTTGTTGTTTTCTCATCAATTAACTTCAACTCTTGATCATTTTTGTCAGGAAGAGGAATATCAAGTGTGGATGATTTTGAATCCTTATTCCCAGTTGATTTTGGACTTTCAGTTGGATCAAATGGATCATAACTTTCTTTATCTGGAGGCGAGGATGGAGGAGATGCAGACATTAAACTAAAATCTGATACTGTACTCAGATTTTTATGTTCTTCAGTATTTTGAAAAGTATTATCTATTTTGGAGTGAAGCCTTTCATTATCTTCATTTTCCCAAAATCTTTCTCTTTCTCTGGCTTTATCATCATCAAGTTTTCGTTGCTTATCATCCCATTCAATTGGAGTACCTTTACGTTTTGCAGGTAAACCAATGTTTCTTGCTGATCCATAACTTGATAAATCTTCATGCATAGTTTGGTTATTCATTATTTGTTCTCTCATCATTGGTGGTTCTCTAATTAATGGTTCTTTTACCATTGGAAGATCTTTAATCAATGGTTCCCTCATCATTGGTGGATCTTTGATTAATGGTTCCCTCATCATTGGTGGATCTTTAATCAATGGTTCCTTAAGTGTAGATGAATTATCAGAACAAGACTGATCAAAATTTTTGTTTACATAATTCTCATTCTGATTCTTTTTGTTCTCAAAATTTCTTGTCTGTCGATCTGGAGATTGTCTTTTAAGTTCTAAATTATCATATGAAAATTTTTTACGATAATTTCTATTTAACATGTCTCTGTGAATATTTCCTCTTTCATTAACATTGTTTTTACCACCAAAATTTCTTTCTTTGTCATACATATATTCTCTCAAAGGACTTCGACCCGATTTTCCTCTTGAATAGTCATCTTTTCTTTCTCTGAAATTGTTATTTCTATTATCTCTAGGATATTTTTTTCTATGATCATTCATGTAATTTGAATTTTCATAGTCATTTCTTTGATCAGACCTCCACGGTCTTTCCCATCTATCATACTCTCTTCTCTCATTATGCCTTCTTTCTCTGAAGTGTTCATTATCTCTTTCTCTCCAATTTCTATTCTCTCTTGAATTCCTATCATCAGACCATCTATAATGATCTGACTTTGATCTTGAATTATCTTCTCTATGAAATGATTTCTCTGACTGTGATTTATTTTCAACCATATTCTTATCACGATTAAACCGAGAACGCTTATTCCATTTTGTATCCGATGAACCATCATCAAGTTTGCTTAACACACTCGACCGTCCAGTATCATTTGCCGTTTCTTCATTTTGTTTATCATCTAATTTTTCTCTTTTTATCTTTGGTATTTTTGGTAATATTGATATATTTACTCTAGGAGTTACATCAGCAAAATCATCTGGAATTTCATCAGCCTGTTCTTCTTTTTTATCTTCAATTTGATCATTATCATCGATATCATCATCTAATTTGTCATTTAAGTATGTTTCATTTTTATGGCTAGTTAAATAACTTGGCCTTTCTATACTACCCCTAACAAAACTAATTTTCTCTGAAGATCTCTTATCTGATGCATCTAATTTCTCATTTCTATCAGAAGACAATTTATCAGATTTCTCAATAATGCTCATTTCATTTTCATCAGATTCCATCTGACCTTTCATATTTGCATTTTCTTTGTTGCTATTATTTTCATCTTTGGAGTCTTTCTTACCTGAACCCCAAGCAGAATCAGGATTGTCATCATCTTCAATATCACTATACAGTTCAATCAGATTTAATGCTCCGAACAACTTTCCAGAATTCTTCTTTTTAGGTTTTGCTTGGTTATTCTTAGTACATGACTGCTTTGTATAACCATCTGTAGATTCTTCAAACTTTTCATTATCAGAATCAAAAAGATCTATGCTAGACGAGGCAACAGATGAAGAAGACTGTCCATAATTACAAGAATTATTTTTATTGGATACATTAGAACTTTGAGGATTTTCATTGTTGATTTTCTCTTGATTATTAGAAGATTCTGATTCTTGCTTCTCTTCTAAACCATCAGTTGGCTTATTTACATTAAGAACACCATCTCTTCCTATATAAATATTACTAGATTTATAATACAAATATGTTTGTTCTTGCATAATATTTCCTAAAATATCAATGTTTTCTCTTGAGACTAATGGTGTTAATGCAATATTTCTAAAAATAAATAAAATAAACAAATATTAATCATCAAAATATAATATATTTATAATATCATACAAAATATTCTAAAGAAATGAATAAGTTTTATTTCAGAACATACCTTACATTATCATAAAACCATAAAGAAAGAGTTCACTTATTGTGATTTATATTCTATTGACTTTTAATAAAATAATAAAACAAATATTTTTAATTTCTAAATGAAATTATTATATATATATATATATGTAATTTTCTAATTTCTTACAAAGTTTTCCTATCAAGAAAATTGGATGGAAATAAATTCAAAGATAATGGAAGGAAATTTTAATTTGACTATGACATTTGAAAGTGGACAGCACCTAATTCTTCTTCATGCAGATAAACAGTAGAATTGGACTCAGATAGAAATATTAAATAAATAATAACGATGAAAATTAATCTAATTCTTCTAAAAGTAAGGAAAATTCTTCTGTTGTAAAATCACCTTTCACGTATAAGAAATAATCTTTGAGAAATTTTATTAAGAGATATTGACTTAAATTGGCTGATAAAATGCATTGCTATCACTTCAATAATACACTGCTGGCCATTAAAATTGCAACACCAGGAAGGAATGGTCGTATGAATGTCAAAATCATATGAAAGGAAGAAGAGGTTGGGATATGCAAATGATTAGTATTTCAGTGCATTTAGACAATGCAGGAGGGACAAATACATCTGAAGCACTGCATAAAAGAAAAGTTGTGCAGTGGATTTCTCATTCAGAAATTGCTTTGTAAGGTCGGGGTTTCATCAGAATATCATGTTATGCCTCGAATAAGAAGAAGAAATGCTTACCAGCAAGTGTTGGAATTCGATAGAGGCAGGATCATTGCCTATTGAGAGTGTGCATTATCGTTCCGTGATATTGCCACTCACACTGGTCAAAATCCAACCACTGTCATGCGAATGTGGAATCGGTGGGCTGCTGAGGGTCTTACTGAACAGCATGCAGGAGCTCAATGCCCTCCCATGACTAACGCCCAAGAGGACAGACATATTGTGAGGTCAGCCATGCAAAACTGTACAACCACATCACAGACCATTAGTCAGGAAATGAGCTTGTTTGCAGCACATCCAGTATCTGCTCATACAGTGCGACAATGTTTGCAGCAGCGTGGGCTGTCAGCACAGTGACCATTACTTTGGCTTCCCTTGACAATGCAGCATAGAGAGAGATGGTGACTCTGGTGCGCCCAACGACAAAACTAGATACAGGAGTAGCACAATGTCATCTTTTCAGACGAGTCCCGGTTCTGCATGCAACATTCTGATGGCCATATACGTGTCTGGAGGCTTCGAGCAGACCACTCGTCGCCTGCTTGCATTTGATATTAGCTTAGGGGCCCTGCACCTGGTGTGATAATATGGGCAGCCATTGGGTACACGACATGCACATCTCTAGTTTGAATCGATGGTAATTTGAATGCAGATCGGTACATTTCTGACATCTTACATCCAGTGGTTGTGCTCTATCTTCGAGGCCTGCAAAATGCCATCTTCCAACAAGATAATGCAAGACCTCATGTTGCACGTCATGTTCTGACCTTCCTCGATACAGAAGATATTCAATTGTTGCCCTGAGTTGCACAGTCTCCAGATCTCTCACTAATTGAAAACATCTGGTCATGGGTTGCTGAGAGACTGGCCTGCCACCCCTCTCCTGCTAATACAGTTGATGAAGCATGGCATAGACTTGAAGCAGCATGGAATGAGTTGCCTGTTTCTGTCATCCAAGCCCAGTTCGACTTCATGCTTAAATGGATAAGGGCCGTTTTAGCCGCTGGGGGTGGCAAGTGTGTCTACTAATTTCGTGCCCCTGTAAACTCCCAAACTGCTTGCAAATTTAATCATTTTATCTTTATGCCATACTGTTTATGTACGATAAATATCTTTTTTTTTTATTTGCTTTCCTTCTTAGTGTCGCAATTTTAATGGCCAGCAGTATACTAACGATATAAGTTTATTTCACTTTGAATTTTCCTATCACTGTTGTAATCATACATATTGTTAGAATTAGCAAGACCAAAACAAAAGTTAAAACACACTTATAAAAGTATATCTGCATTTTATGCCTTCAAAAAGCATTTTGAAAATTGTGTTTCTTAGATTTTAATGTAAACACAATGATTAACTATATTTAAAGAAATTTTTTTTTTTTCAAAAGACAAAAGTTACATGTTTTGATATATCTAAAGTTTAGTATTTTAAAGTAATAACATTTAAAGCCAAACAATTACATAATTAAATCAGGCTATATTACCTAATCAGTAATATAGCCCAATTTAATCTAATTATTGGATTTAATATAATTATCAGGTTTTGAGTTGTTTATACAGCATTTTCTAAGAAGATAAAATGTAACATTAAGAGAAAATATAAAAAAAGTACTACCATACCTTCTAAAAGAATTTGAAATATCAGCCATTTTTGTATTGTGTGCAGAAATTAGTTGATCTCTTACTCTAGGATACAGTGCTACTAATCCACCATCACCATCATTTTCAAAACTAAAAATAGAAAATATCTATATTAACACAGTTTAATTAAAAATAGAAAAGTGCTCCAAACTTAATTTTTATAATTATAAATTTTAATTAAAAAAAATTTCATTTTTCGTTTCATTATGATATGTATGTTTTTAATTAACTCTTTCTGCCCTGTAGGCACTAAAAGGCACTTTTAGTCATACCCATTATTGGTCAGGTCCACAATGTGGCGATTGGATGATGAGAGATGGGAACTGACATATCCAGGACAGATTATCCATTAATTCCAGAGGATCTGCTTTCTGGATTCAATGCCAGGTCCCTTAAAAATATAGACCAATGCCTGAACTATCTCAGCCTTGCAGCTATCTACATAAATGTATTTGCATTTCTTAATAATTTTAAAGTATAACAATTTAATACGAATAATTATATAAGTTGTATTTAAAAAGTGAGTACTATAACTCTAAAAATTTCTATTTTTATCACATTCTATACATGTTAAACTATTTTTATACATAGTTCTCAATTACTGAGATTCGTTATAGCGAAACACAAGTTTTATACACCATCTTCATATAATGCAGCTGCATGTAATTTTAGTCACTTCTGCACTGCATCTTTTAGGTCAAAATCATCATCAAAATGCTGAAGAACTAGGAGTTCCTTCAGGTTTATGTAAGACTAGGTAAAAGTTCAAAGACATGAAATGCTAAGCCATACACTGTTGCTCATACTCAAAACTGTCACCTAATTTGGATGGAAAAATCATCTCAAAAGTCAGCTTTCTTCTTACACCCAAAAAATGCAAAGTCCAGTGTAGAAGAGACTAACATTGCAGGTGACAACATTCTATGAAGAGCTTGGTTTAGGCTCTTCATAGAATGTTGCCATCAATAATGGAGACAACTAGATGGGAAAAGTAGCTTAAAATGTATAGCATGTAGTTAAAAATAATATAATTTCTGAATATATTCATACAGTAGAACCCCCTATAACACGGGTTCCTATAGTTTGGATCCCTATATCACAGCGAAAAAATTGCAATAGTATTTGTACAAACATGCTAAAAAACTCCTATAATTCGGTAAAATGTCATCGCCGACTCGTGTCGCGACAGGTTTGATAGAATCTGGACCAACAGTGGATGGGCAGCCAAACTACTTTCCGCCGTCCAGCACCACGCTACAGAGAGTTTAGGCGGGTAAGTTGAGTTTACTATCGTCTGTACAGTATATAAATTAGGTACTTAAATTAAACAAAATTAACAAATTAATTAATATTAATATTAAATATCAATAAAATTAATAAATTAAACAAAAGTTTAATACAGTACTGTAATTTTATAATTTTTACATTATCTAAAATTTTGTCTTTAGTCATCATGACCTCTGCCATGGAGAAGAATTCTAAGAGCAGGAAATGTATATACCTTGAAGAAAAAGTTAAAATTTTGGATCGGTTAAAATCTGGTGAGAAAGTAATAGTCATTGCTAAAGATTTAAAATTAAACGAGGCAACAATTTGATCAATAAAAAAAAAAAATGAAAACAAAATAAGGACTAGAATTTCCTCTGGATTTTTAAGCTATGAAATAGCACAACCAATATTTAAAAGAGGATGTCATTGGTCCCAATTATAGATAGCTCCGACAGTGAATAAATGTAAAAAAAAAAAAAGTGTAACTGCTTCTTTCATTTAAAAATGTTTTGTTATTCATTTTGCATTAATTTCAATATTTGTTTGTTTTGAAGAGAAAATATATTTTAACTCTTACATATTAAATATTTATTTTACATCTTTGTTAAGTATCTGTATAAGTGTATGTTTATGCATAAGTAAACTGTATGTGAGCTGCTCATTTGCCAAAACGATAAGTTCATAAAAGAAAAGGTAGAAAATATGTATTGATAAATCTTTATACATTTCTTGTGAAAAAAACATTTCTTATTCAACGGCCATAAAAATTATTTTTATTAATGATGTCTCCAAAGTTCAGCAAATTTTTTGCAGAAAAATAACTTATCAGAAAACTTTCGTCATTGCTTAAGCTTGTTTTTGTTGTTAAGCACCGCTCCGCGACGAAAATAAGCTTAAGCAACGACGTCGTCGAACGGTACAGACTCGGTAAGTAATCCTACAATTTCTTGTCTATAGCATAGTTTATATGGATTATTCCCAAAAAATTATACATATTTTGGAAATGTTGTGTCAAATTAGTCTAGAATCGATTAATTTTATGGAAGAAAACCTTTCAAACAGCTGTAGTCCCTAAACTGCACACATGTCGGACTGTGAATGGCTCATTTATTTAAGTGACTCATACAACACGAAAATCACATAACATGGAACGTATGTACCATGTTATGGGGAGGTCTACTGTATTTATGAAATAATGAAAACAAATCTGCACTGCATATAAACAGTACAAAACACTATAATTAAGATTATATTTACAACGAAATACCAAAATGTAGCAATTTTCCATTTTGCTTAACTGCTTAACAGATGATAATTATCTATAATCGATTATTTTGTGAAATGTGTTATGTGAGAATTACTGGAAACTAAGCCATTACTTAAAACTAATGTATGCAAGATTCAATATAAAATTGATGTAGGTAAATACTCAAAAATTAAAATTTTTAAGTTTTTAGTCAAACTTTTTCAATGCATTAAAAGATTTATGACAAATACATTATCTAGCATCTGCATTTAGTTTGTATCGCTGAAGCAATAAGAAATGCAATAGATAATTATTTATTAAATATAAATTCCTATTTTATAAAAAAAATACTGTAAGTTTCTCATAGGACAAGAAAGTCCTATGAGAAACTTACAGTATTTTTTTTATAAAATAGGAATTTAAAATAGGAAACCTTTAAGTGAAAGTTCATTGTCATCCATTCCTGCTGATACCTAGAGAGTATACAGGTTAGGTATTATAAATTTAAATCATCCCAAATCAACCTAGTAATTAATCTACATAGTTATATTATTCAAACTAATGAATCAGGAAGTGAAGATTAGATGAAAATCTGGAAAGTATAACTGGTAACACAACTGCACCATACTGTTAAGTGCAGGTTTAAATCCTGATCTTTTCTTCCACATTAGTCTAAATTATTAAATTTATTTCTTAAATGAAATAAATTATTATATTTAAATTAGTACAAGTAATTTGGATTAAAGATTGCAGACTACTATCTTTAATTCAAATTACTTTGCATCTAAGTTAATATCTAGCCCAATAAAATCTGGCTTCAGATATTTGGTAATCATTATAAATTTAACACGAGTATTTTAAATTAATAAAAATATATGAAAACTCAAAAATGAAATATGTTGTTTACTCAATTCAAAAGCAGTACAATAATCTTTCATAAATGTAACAGTTAACAGCAATGTGAATTCAATAATAGATGCATTCGTGTTTGTTTAGTTATGGCAACACAACACTTGGATGATCTNAATAAAATCTGGCTTCAGATATTTGGTAATCATTATAAATTTAACACGAGTATTTTAAATTAATAAAAATATATGTTATTAATAAATGTCAAATTTCTTCAGTACTTACTCTTCAGTTATCATATCCAAATCATTTCTATTCCCGAAAAGGGAAACAGTAGAAATTCCATTATTAAACTGCTGTATATTTGAAACACAAGAAGAAGAAGAAGGCTTCTTTATCCGAGGTAATAAATGACCTGGGAGAGGTTTTTGTATTCCTAGCTTTTCTGCAATTCTTTTTCGTATTGTTGGTGCAGCTAATGGACGAGCAGCAGCAATTGATCGTTTTGTCTAAAAAATTAAATTAATTACTTAAAAGTTAATTTTTTAAAATTTATATGTTCATATATTAATGTAATACAGGGATAAAAAATGTCATTATTAGTTTGAATTTAAATAATATGCTTTGGACATGATGGAAAAAATATTTAATGTTGTAGTTAACATTTAAAATTGATAATTAAATTAATTATTTTCAGATCTAAATATTTCAAATATAATAATTAATGATGCAATGAATATTCGGTTACTATTTGGCTGAATACTGAATACCTAAAAACAGGAGTAAGAAATAACAAAAACACAGTAAATTAATCATTTTGATAACTTTCATTAATGGTAACATACATTTCAAGTTTGAGAAAGCACAATTTTTTGCTTATTTATGTAAAATATCAAAAGAAAGTAAAATAACTAGGTTATTTTTTTAAGAGAGAAAAAAAAATTTAACAAATCAAATGAAAACTACCTACTTATTATGTAGTTTAATCATCTATATACTCACATATAAAAGAACAAGTCCTGATAGGATAATTAATGCAGAGCCAAAACTACTGGTGCTAGAAACTTAAAAATTTGAGGGTGTGTTTCTTTTGTAAAGTTTAGGCATGCTAAGAAAAGATTTTATGAAATTCAACCCCTTTAGGGTTGAATTTCATAAAAGTTGTATGAAAATTTTTAGTGCGTGGGCACATTAGATCGAAACTTAGGTTATAAAAGGTGAAAAAAATAATAATTAATGATCTGTAAAGCGTTTTTATGAAATCATCCCTTATTATAAACTTGAAAATTAAATTAGCTTTTTTATTTTATTGTACAAAATTATTTATCATAACTGAAGTTCCAGACAGCTTGGTAGCCTGAACGGCCCCAGGCTTTAACCCGTGCATGCTAAGTGACTTTCATTACAAGCATTTAGTTTTCCGAAGTCTATGAGAACAATTATTTTGTATTGTCGGCCACAAATTTCGTGCCATTAAGCTGCCTTGACTTGTTCGATTATGTTATCAACTCAATTTCATATTTATTTTCACATTTTCACTTCGCGGTCCTTCTCTGTTCTTTTTCCGTTATTTACACAAGTAGATCATTTCATTGTTATCCACATTTGATATAATCACTTATTACATACTGCCATGATGCTCATGTCTGTCTGAATTAGAATCTAGAACTGTCAAGAATTAATGCAATTGGCGAAGTGTAGTGACAGCGGGCCAATAGAGAACAGGGTGTGCAATCCTTGCCATAATGCGGTTTGAGTGCCAATTTTCATACAGGCATTAATCAAGCCAAATTGTTTGGCCGAAAATATTCAACCACACTCCTGACCAAATATTTGGTATTCGGCCTGAGGCTAAATATACTATTCGTTGCATCACTAATAATAATAAAAAAATTTAATTAAAATTAAGTAAATGAAAGAAAAGAGTAGTGCTGATTCATAACTTATGTATAAAATAAATTTACTATTCAACATAAAAAAAATAAGTAAATCAATTTAATAATTTTTGATATTTAAAAAGGAAAACATAAATTACCTTTGTTCTCCTCCTTTTCTTTACTTTTCTTTTAGTTCTTTTACACTTTCGTTTTGTGCTTTTACATTTATCTTTCACTGTTTTATAATTTTTTCCACTCTGTTTCTTTGTTGATTTTCTGGTTCTCTTCCTTCTTCTGGCATACTTTCGTTTTCTTGTCCGTCTACGACGAGTCTACAGTAATAATCAATTATATATAAACTCCTCATCAGTGATTAAACTAAATATTATTAAATAACAAAAACTAAATATTATTATTATTATTATTATTTGAAAAATTTTGAATTATCAATAATATGAGAAATTTTTAAAATTTGTATACAGAAATTAATTTCATACATATTAAACATATAATATAACTGTAGCAGTGTTTGAAAGTTATGATTTTAATAAGGATTATTTGAAAATTTTTGGAAGGATCAAGAGGTTTTGGTCACCATAGTGACAAACAGTCACATAGGTTAAATGTTTATGTAAAATTAAAATATAAATTTTGAAATGATTTTATAATGTTCAGATCAAAATTACAAAAACTGGATGCTTAGTGAATTTCATGACCATAATAAATAAATAAAAAAGGCAGACATTAGAGACAGATTAGTATTCAATGTATGTTGTGTCAGTTGTGTTGCACATGCTCTTTACTCATCCCTTTAAATGCTTTTATCCATCAAAATCTCTTCCAAATTCTATCGTTGTATCACGCATGCTCCATGCTCATCTCTTTAAATGCTGTTATCCAGCAAAATCTGCCATGCTATCGATAGGGCCATTTCCTCTCTATAATTAATACACGTGCCGTTTCTTCCCGCCTTAAATATCTCCATGGCTTCTAGCCATTTTAGTTGTTGTGGGTTGGAGTTGGTTTTAATGATTTTTGCCACGCGCAGGTCCGCCGTTATTTCCTGTTCTGAAGCGTATGTTGCCAGGGCCGTTGTGTATCTACCGTGCTGTATATCTAACTCATGTTCTTTTAACCTCATTTTTAACGAACGTTTCGTGGAACCAATATATGTCAGTTGTCTATCACATCTTTTGTCTTCTAGTGGTACTGCGTATACCCCTGGGAGTCTTTCAGGGTTTGGCCGGTCTTTGCCATTAATTAGTATCCTGAAGACAGTTTGACACATTCTGTATGCTATATTTATGCTCCTTCTTTTGGCTATCATGTTGTAGACTGATTTCAGTATTGGATTACATGTGATAGGTATCCTCTCTTTTTCTTGATTAGGTATATTCAACGGTGGCCCTGTCTGATCAATGGCTTTTTGGGATACGTCATACCTTTTAGATGAATTTTTGACTAGAGCGGATAGACAACTGACATATATTGGTTCCACAAAGCATTCGTTAAAAATGAGGTTAAAAGAACATGAGTTAGATATACAGCACGGTAGATACACAACGGCCCTGGCAACATACGCTTCAGAACAGGAAATAACGGCGGACCTGCGCGTGGCAAAAATCATTAAAACCAACTCCAACCCACAACAACTAAAATGACTAGAAGCCATGGAGATATTTAAGGTGGGAAGAAACGGCACGTGTATTAATTATAGAGAGGAAATGGCCCTATCAATATCATGGCAGATTTTGCTGGATAACAGCATTTAAAGGGATGAGTAAAGAGCATGCGCAACACAACTTTGGAACGATTTCAAATGATAGAATTCGCAAGAGATTCATATCGAATGTTTATTTGAATATTAAAGGCCCATTCGTTATAGCCTGAAGAAGAGCCCAGGAGGGGCGATGAAAATGTTCGCAATTCTAAAAATAGGAGCACTCTGGTTAGAGGTTTGTGAAGTATTTTATTTTATTTTAATTAAACACCGGTGTGTAGAGAGATTGTATTGAAAGGTTAACTAAATGAAGTAAAAAGATGTCTCTCCTCATTAGAATTTAGGAGCAAAGGGCAAAGGTCATGTAATGGCACCCTCTGCCCTACATGTCAAATTTTTATCGATCCCACGATTTTACTATACTAGATAATGTTAAAAAACCCACTTGTAACAACATAAAACTGTTTTAACATCATATTTGAAGCACTCCCAAATTTACAAAATTAGATTACAAATTTTATTTAACATAAAAAAACTGTGTGTTCAGCCCTACGGTCAGAGTTCACTTCTTAGAATGACTGTGAATGGTACTCTCCCCTACCTGACTTTGGTGGGGTAAGGTGGCTGTTTTGCCTGTTTGTAGAAGAGGGTCACCATTTTGTATTTTATTCTGACTTGGTTCTCGGTCCCCTGACTACCTGCAAGTCTGGATTTTTTTATGCACAAATGATTTGGGCACCTAATACTCTGTGCCAAATATCAACTCTTGACATGTACTCCTTCATACCTCTAAGCTGGTAATATTGATCAGCAGTACGATTTTACAAACAAGACATAGTCTTGTCAAAAAAAAAAAATTACTGATATGCATAAATGACTTGCAAATTCATCTGTGATAATTCTCTTCTATATTTAATTTCAAAACAAACTTTTTGTCCCTTTCAGATAAAAAAAATAAATGAATAAATAATATTTTAAAATAATTTTTCTCAAAGAGAATGCATTTAATTTATTTGTATCAATACAAAACAAAATTTAAGACAAATATACTAAATTTATTGTTACCCATTGTCAATGATTAAACAAGTTTGATAGGTTTTATAAACATATTTATATTTTGATTTATGTAATTTTGTATGTTATATTGATACATTAGTCATTTTTGTTGTTAGAATTGTATTGTATTGTTTTGTGAGAACCGAGGGTAGCTGATTATATTTTCTACCAATTATTGGGCACAGCTCTTGTGGATCTGTCATGGGTCATAGGATGACTTTAAAAAGATGTTTAAATCAAACATCGTAAAATCTGGATTACAGTCAGGATTCCCAGCACCAGATAGGGATGAGATTAGCGCCCTATCACCTGTTTAAGATATCGTTTAATTAGGAGGGCTTTAAGTTGATGAGTGGGGAGAGTCGCAGGAAAGTCTGACTTGTAGTGATATCGTTTAATTAAGAGGGCTGTTACGTTGATGAGTGGAGAGAATCGCAGAAAAGTCCGACTTGCAGTGGATGAATGGTCTGAACTTAGCAAATAAATGGAATCAATAAGTAAACATAACAATTAATGTTTAATAGATAAAAGAAATATACTATATATATTGCTCCAAATCGAATACAAGTTAGCATAATCGAACTTAACTCTAAATACGTCTCTATTTATAGATATATTATTATGCCGAGCATATACAGCTAATCTTAAATGAGAAAGGAACAATTTCTGTCCTATCCTCATGAGAAAGAGAGTTTACAATATAAATCATACTACCTTACACTGTAAGTTGGTATGTAGTCTTCTTTTGTTTGGAGACTAAGCGTTGATATGTGGGACAGTGGCAGTGGAAGTTCGGGAGGAGAATGAGAATCTCGGCAGAAACTTATATATGTACAAGTTAACTATATGGACGAGAGATTTTTATGGCAGACGACCGTCTTCTATGGTCATATCAAATGATGATGAACTGCCTGGAAAGCGGCTGGATGGCCGAGCGGTCAAGGTGGCAGCCTACAGCTCTGGAGGACCCGGGCTCGAATCCGAATGGGTTGAAAAATCCCCAGGAATTTTTTGGGGGGTCGTCCGTACAGATATGTTGGGCCCCGTTCCTCACCACCTGGCAGCCCCATTGTGGGCATGGCCAAACCCATAATGGGCTTTCAAGAAGAGGCCCTCTTAGTGCCCACAGGGCAAAAAGAGTTAAAAAAAAAAAAAAAAAAGAACTGCCCGAAAGACGGGAAAACTACCCTTTTATTGGTCTCTCTGATCAATGGCATAAAAGGAGACACGGTTTCTACAGGATGTGTGACGAGTGCAGAGGGTAAACAGACAGACAGACATGGCCATCTGAATTACAGATAACGCCGTGTGGGAAAAGAAGTTGATTTTTTTCCTCTAAAAACTATGAATGAAACTTCCCTTTTCATAAACAATGTGTAGAGAAATAATATATTTTCTTACACTAATTAACCTAATAAATCCTGATTCTCACAGTATAGTAGTTGTTAGTAACTGAAACAATGTAATTTAGAATTACATATTATATACATGCAAACCATAATACATACTAAATTTATTCTATAATTCTGTCTTCGCTGCTGAATTCTAAGTCTCACAGTTTCACTTGCTCTTGTTCGAGCAATAGCTCTCTGAGCATGCGATGATAAAGATGGCTGGGTTATGTTTGAACCTCCTCCTTCATTGTCTAATTAAAATAAAAGCTTAGTCAGATATTTATTATTATAACAAAATATATTTTATAATAATTAAATTACAAAAAAATTCTACAATTCAGTTTTTACTATTTTATTGATTGAATAAAACTATAATTATGAAAATACTAAGCCCATTTTCAATGTAATATTTTCTTGTCTAATATATAACCATTTATTTAACCAGAATCTATTGATTTAAAACTAGAAATAAAACTCATGCATGAATGTATAAATAAATAAACAATAAATTTAGTTTTAAAAGTGAAATACAATAAAAATAATTAAATGTATTATTTGAATAATTATATAAATTAGTACAAAGAAATTACTTTTCCTCATTGTTCTAACCATTTTACATTAAAGGCCAGTGTTCAGTCCAACAGCAGAGTGAAGGTTTGAGGTTGCTAGCCATCACTGAAGTTGACAAGATGATCACACAGCATATAGTCAAACTCTAGTCATGGCAACTTGGCACAGTGTGGCACTGACATCAAATGTTAAAGTTAAACATTGTTCCAGCAGCACTAGAACAGAAATGTGCATCTACAGTTCGTCATCTAGTGAAGCAAAGGATAGTGAACACAGCAGAATTCTGCAAATTCTACTGTCACCAAGTTGCCATTGCAATGTAAACAACTCTGACATAAAATTTGTAATTTTCATTGTATTTGTATTAAAAACCAAAAAGATAACTTTTTTTAATTATATGATAACATATAATTAAAAAAAGTTTAATTCTCTCTTCAGGAATATTGAACTTACTTACAAAAAAAAATCTATATTACAGGAATGCAAATAATATCAATTGCAAAACATTTTTTGAAACTAATTATGACACTATTGGTTAACATAGAGTTTAAATTAGCAATAGTGTCACTGTCAACCATTTCTTACAAGGCAAAAAGATTTTCATTGTTTTAAAAGTATCACTTGTTTAATTATTAATTTAATGTATTTAATATATTATTAAATTAAAATAGTAAGCCAATTTCATAAACATTTAAAACTATGCTTATGCTAAAAATCAAATATCTGTAACTGTAATGACAGTGCAATGTATCTAATTCTAGAATTAATATAACTGAAAAAGCTTGCTGTTCCTTTTGCATTATTTGCTATTTTAATTAAGATACGAAATGTCTTCATCTAAAAAGAATAATTACAAAAATTTGTTATATTAATATTTTATAGTAAAAAGCAATGACTATCAAAAAAATCTAATAGCAGCAGCTTTTTCTATTTGGCTTATTCCTACCAATTAATATGCTATTATTACAGATATACATAACAGCAAAATAGAATAATTTTTAATGAATTCTAAGATAAATTAAATAAAATATTAATATTTTTCATAAGAATGGCATGATTCAAATATTATTTTGATTAATCTACAATTTCGTAAAGAAATTGTCTTTCATATATGTTATAAAGATAATTTAACTGAAACTCAAGAACAATTAGCTTTTAATAATTCTTATGCACAATATTTTAATAGATTAGTATGGGCTTCATTAATCTACAGCCTGCAGGTCAAATAGTCTCCAAATCGTATTTATTGAGTCCATATAAATTTTATAAACATTTGAATCAGTTATGTATATAATCTTCAGAAAAACAACTAGAATTAATAGATCTTGTTGCAAATGACTTTTATAACAAACTATTTAAAAAAGATGGTTTGTTAAATTTTTACAAATCTCTTTCAGAAGAGAATTTTAAATCTTAAGAAGTTTGCATGAGAAATATTTTCCATTTTTGTTTTCACATTCCTTTGTGAACTAGTCTTTTCAAAAATGAAGTACATAAAATCAAATGCAAAACATCAAATGTAACTGTGACAAATATCTAAAGGAGACATTAACACTGACAAAGGAACTGTCGGAGTGTCTTCTAATAAATTTTAATAAAATTTAGTTAATAACTACGTTAAAAGTATACAAACTCTATTTTAAATTTGTAGCATTCACTAAAAGTGTTGATCAGAGTTATTAGCAATCAAATGTTGCACTACTTTATAATAGTTTAACACAGTTATGCAAATTTTTCGAAGTGAAAGGATTGCAGAGGAAGACGGCGCTATTACATTTAGAATAAATTCTGGAATTTTCAAAAATGGTTGAAGAATTAATAAAATTTTGTATACTTTTAACATAATTATTAACTAAATTTTATTAATTCTTCTCCCATTTTTGAAAATTCCAGAATTTATTCTAAATGTAATATCGCCGTCTTCCTCCGCGACCCTTTCACTTCTAAAAATTTGCATAATTGTGTTAAACTACTATAAAGTAGTGCAACATTTGATTGCTAATAACTCTGATCAACACTTTTAGTGAATGCTACAAATTTAAAATAGAGTTTGTATACTTTTAACGTAGTTATTAACTAAATTTTATTAAAATTTATTAGAAGACACTCCGACAGTTCCCTTGTGAGTGCCATAAAATTCATCCCCAATTTTGATGAAATTCTTTTGAAAAACCATTTGCAAATTTAACATTGATTTAAACCCAGGGTTATTCAAAAATAAAAAACTTTAATATTTGACTATATCTTTTGCATCTGGCCTCCTGACTTGTCTTTTACAGCACAAATGGCCTTTTCAGAAAAAAGATTGGAAAAACCTGGATTAGTGTATACAAATATGTACACACTGTGTGTATTTGATATTTCAATTTAGTTAATGTACAAATAATTTCAAACTGGTTTTGAAATTATTTTAATATAATACAAATCCCAGTTATTTTATAAAATGTGATCATTTTATCTTTCTTTATTTTGAATTATATATATATTAAATTATTATGTATGAAGATGATAAGTATGCAATCTCAAATATTTAAATTAATTGAAAAACCACCACTATTTTTTTCCCCTTTGTTTTCTCTTAATAAATCATGAAGAATGATTAGAGTTTTTGCAACTAACATTCTACAGTTAATAATTCATTATCAAGCATAATAAAATCAGAATGATGGAAGAACAAACAAATATTTTTACAAAGAAATTAATATACATAATTATTTGTATTTATGAATACAGTACTATTCAAACAGTTTATTACTGGGCTGCAACAAGATTTTGTTTAAAATGTTATAATTTTTGTTTTTCTTATTACTTAAACACTTAGAAGGGACATGCCAGATTTTGCTGAAGTTTTAATAAATACATTCTAGTATACCTGTCCTCCCATTAATGCACATATATGTAACTCTGCGAACAAACAGTAGTTTATGAGAAATCATTGTTTAAACTTTTTCATGTGCATCACATACAGAATTTTACAAATAAATTCCAATAAGTGGCATGTCTGAGAAGAGTGTATTAGAACATATTTATTAAAATTTTAGCAAAACCAGAAAGTTTGGATGTGTCCTTGCTAGTGCCAGCAGTGGATTGGCAACTGAAGTTGGATCAGGAAATTACTTGAGAACAGCCATACCCCCATTTTTTTTCAAAATAATGAGCACCAAATTTTGTTATTTTATTTTTCTTATGAAATTCAGTCTAAAAGTTAAAAATAAAAAAAATGCATTTGAACTAACTTTGCTTCATTTTATAATTATTTTTATTTAATTTCACAAAAAATACTGGTCTATGAAGAATTGGAATGAAAGTAAACTGGTCCATGTATACATACAGTTTGAGTGACACTGTATTAATTAATGTATAATAAACAATTTTATATCAGCTTCTTCTTTTGGTGCCCTATCCATTATGAATGTTGGATGTCATCATGGCTAATGTATTCCTAATATTAGTTCTTCTAAACAGTTCTTCCAAAGACATTTCACACCAGTCCCTCAGGTTTTTCAGCCACGAGATTCGATATTATTCTGGTCCTCTTTTCCCAGAGATTTTTTTCTTGTATAACAAGTTGCATGATTCGGTACTTGACACCATTTGTCATCACGTGGACAAATATTCCATTTTCTTTGTTTGATGGTGTTGAATAGTTCTTATTGTTTATCCATTCATTGCTATATTTCTACATTAGTCACATGTTCTACCCAGAACACTCTTAGAAGCCTTTGTAAATCCACATTTCAAAGATTTCAATCTTCTTTTCAGATATTTTGGATATGGTCCAAGATTTAACTTGATTCAATAGCACACACAGCATCTGATTATTCTAGTTTTCGTCACAAGGGTTAGGTCTCTAGAACATAGCAATTTTTCATTTTATGAAAATAGTTCTTGTCTTTTCTATTTGCATTCTGATTTCTAAATCATGGCCCCAATTATCATTTAAGGTACTTCCCAACAAATTAAATTTTTCTACACTTTCAATTTCTTTTGATCCAGCCATCAACTTGCCCTGAGGTGATGTCTGACTTATTACACCATATATATATATATATATACACATGTAGTTTTTTTGATGTTGAGATATAAATCATATATTTTTTGCTTGAGGTTCTGACTCAATCTAGCAGCATGTGAAGATCTTTAAAATTTGTGGAGAGCTGTGCCGTGTCATTGGCATAATAAATGTTATTCAAATATTCTCCATTGATCTTGATGCCAATGTCAAATCAGCCAGTGCTTCTGAAAAAAATTTTCAGAATATATGTTGAAGAGAATGGGAGATAATATACAGCCTTGTCATACACCTCTGTGGATCTGAATTTGCTGTCAGTTGACCTTCCACCCTGACCTGTGTGGTTTGATTCCAGTAAAGAATGAAGATGATTCTGATATCTTTGTCATCAACGCCAATTCTCTGCAGTGCCTGGATGATCTTTTCATGTTAGCATCTGTTGAAAACCTTTGTATAATCTAAAAAACATATGTATGTCACATCTTATATCTCTGCATCTTTGTACGAGAACCTGCATTGTAAATAGATTGTAGTTTTGGAAGCCAAATTGTGTTTTCCAGTGTTCTCTTCACATTTTCTTTTTTTTGTAAATTCTGTTATGAATGATTTTGAAGACCCTGAGTGTGTGACTCATGAAGCTGATCGTTTTAAATTCATCACATAACTTGGCATTGGCTTTTTTGTTACAGTGATAACATTTGATCGCAGCCAATCATTTGGGATGATGCCTATGTCATAGAAGGCATTGAAGAGTTCTGTTAGTTCATTAATGTTAATTTCTGATAGAAGTTTCAACATCTCTATAGGAATGTCATCTGGACATTGGCTTTCCCGTTTTTGGATGTTCTTAAAGCTCTTATAACCTCACTCTCCACTATTGGTAGTGGAGAGTGAGGTTATAAACAGTTACCTATTATAAACAGTAACATCAGACTATTGGTAGTCTGATGTTACTGATATATGGAAAATAATACATAATAAAGCTATTCAGTGGCAATAGAGGAAAACAACCTATTATAAACAGTAACATCAGACTACCAATAGTCTGATGTTACTGTTCATAATAGGTTGTTTTCCTCTATTGCCACTGAATAGCTTTTCTATGTATTATTTTCCATATATTAAATTAAGTGGAGTTTGCTTTCAGTCAGAAATTCATTCTTTCTTCTGCAAAAATGCTTATTGCCAACTTTCTAGATTGTCTCTTTTAATCCCTTCCATTTATCTTCTAAAGATGTTCTCTCTTAATATGCTGTCATCTTTTCTAATTCCTACTGTACTGTCTATCTTATTGTTGCTCTTTGTACTTCATCTTTGAGGATGGTAATATCAGGGTCAGTTTTATGTGATTTGGGGATAGACTTATGCAGTTTCAGACTCAGATGGCAAATGAATGGTTTATGGTCTGATGATATGTCTGCACCAGAATAGGATTTGGTCACAGTGATGCTGTTACAAAATCTTTTATTTATCAAAATAAAGTCTATTTGATTTCTAACAATGTTATCTGGTCTATCTGTCAGAAAATTCCAGGTTTAAAGCCTTCTGGGAGGTAGTTTGAACGAAGTGCTAGTGATCACCATCTCTTCCTCTCTGCAAAACTGTATGAGGTGAGCCAGTCTTTCATTTCTTTCTCCAAGACCATGTGGCCCAATGATGTCTTCCAACTTTGTCTGTCCAACTTTGGTGTAGAAATCTTCCATTATTATCGTGATCTCAATTTTCTTTGCATGTTTTAGTACAGCCATGATCTGATCATAGAATTCTTCAATCTCTTCCTCTCTTTTATTTACAGTTGGTACATAAACACATATGACATTCATTCTAAATAGATTATCTTCAAATATGGCCATAACAACTCTATCCGACAGTTGTGTTACACTGTGTACCAATGTCACTATTGCTTTGTTTAGTATCACACCAACTCCATTCCGGTAGTTTGATCATCATTGCTGGAGCAATATACTATGCATTCTGAAACACAGCATTCTCCTCTTCCTGGCCATCTTGTTTTGCTTATTCCCATTATATCTATTTTTAGTCTCCTCATTTCATGTATTACATTATGAATTTTACCACTTTCATAGATACTTCTGACATTCCAGATACAGATATTTGTGGTTAATTGGGGGATTCTTCATTTGATTTTTAACAATTTTCTGCCCACTAAAAGGCTGCAGGAAACTGAGGGCCAATTGTAACAGGTTTTCAGCCATAAAAGATTTTCCTGTGAAAGTTAATATGTTGGTTTTCCCTTGCCTTCTGCATTACTGTAAGGCATTTTTGTCATTTCAGCTGCACCCTCAATTTCTTGGAGTTAAGCCTTAATACAGTATCGACCCTGCTGTTTCCAAGACCAGAAATGTCTTTCATCTTCTCAGACTACATTCTAAATTTTCAAGATTCAAAATTAACAATCTTCTAGATTTATATCAGCTAAATGTAATAAATGTACTCAAATTTTATACAAGTTTCACATCATTAACATATTAAAAATTTTATAACAGGAAACAAGGCTAATGTTTATTTGCCAGATAAATTTAAACAGAAAACTGATAGATAATATCAATTTTAAGAAAAATTAAGAAGTAAAAATTTTATTGCAGTTCTAGATTTTCCAGAAGTATTTAAATGAAGTTACTCAACTGATGAAATCCATTCAGAGCAACAATTTATTTAATTTATTGTTAGATGAATAATTTTGTAAATTGTGATATTGTTTAAATATAGTAATTAAAATATACATACTTTCTATCCCCTCAAACATAGAGCAATTTGGACAATACCATTCCATAATTGGTATATGTTCAAGAGGTGGAGTAAGACATTCACAATGATAACCTTTATCACAATGGTCACAAAGCAAAAGACGATCTTCTCGATCACAGAATCCACATACTTCACAGTATGTAACATCATCCGTTTCATTGTCCTTTTCAGAAGTTTCAACAGGTATCTAAATGTATATAAAATGCATATATTAGACTTTTTATTAATTCATTATATGTAGTAATTAACAGAATCATTTCATTATTATAATTTTCAACTAAAACTTTCTTAAAGTATAGTATAAGTTTCCAAAAGAATATTCCAACATATACACTAACTAACATAAAGTATTCAAACATTCAGTTTCCAACTTCAATGACCACCAGTGATAACCTCAATATTTTGTCATCTCTCCTGGATCTTCCAGGAAATAATTTCCACTGATCCAGGCAGCACAGATGCTGGAATTCCATTCCATTTATAGAATCCAGACTAACTCAGCTATAAATTTTGGTCTGTCCTATGTGGTTCTGTTTTGTTGCCCTAATTTATCTCAATGTTCTACTGCAGTGATGGTGAACCTTTTTGAAAAGTGGGTCAAATTTTGTTCATTAGTACTAGCTTGTGGGTCACTAAGTCAGTGGTGTCACTTGGAAAGGGGAGGAGAAGATGATTAAAAACTACATTTTTTGGTTCGCACTTTTAAAATCCTCTAAAAAGTTTACATTTCCTTTTTGTTTTACACCTTTTATTTTTGCAAATGAAGAGCAAAAAATAAAGGCTGACTTAAAAAAGTTGATATCAATGGGATGATAGTATAAATACATCATCAGGTGACACCATGTCCAGTCAGCAGTCACCCCTGCACTGAGTATTTTAACGAACAAGGAATAAAGAAAATCACATATATACTGTATTAGCCCGAATATAACGCAATATTTTTCGACCACTTATTTTCCATTAAAAAATCAACTCGCGCTAAATTCAGGGTTTAAGTAATGGAATGTAATATAAACAAGGACATTTTCCTACAGAGGCTGCCTGGGTTATTAGCTATACAGTAGAGCGTCATTTATCCGAAACGTCTGTTATCCGAAAGCATTCCAGTCGGCAAATTTAAATTTTTGCTAGTGCTGCGGCGCTGCAATCTTTGGCTATTTCTTGGGTTACTCAAATATTTTACATTTTTGATACTAAATTAACATCTGAAGTATAATTTTTTATTGTTTTTATATTTTTCAATATATTTATTCTGTTTGTACAAAATAAAAAATTAATTTTTAACGATACAAAAGTCTTCGTTAGGCTTAACATCGACGAAAATTCAACGTGAAGCGACACACAATGGAGAAAAATTTCAACATGGGATAAATTAATATATTTTTTCGTACATGATTCGTTATTCGAAAAATAAGTTATCCGAACCACCCCAGTCCCCAATTGATTCGGATAAATGATGCTCTACTGTAATTACATAAATAAATGCTTATCTGATTGAATTTTACTTTCTTTGAATTCTTTTATGAGTATTATTTTTTTTCTAAATATCTTTATGAAAATTTTGGAGTCGCGTTAAATTCGGGGTCGCGTTATATTCGGGCTAATACGGTAATATGAAATATTATTTATTAATAGATATAGTTACAGGTATGTGTATGTATAATAAAGTTGATAATAAAGTCGAAGTATATTTAATGAGAAATCTGTTGTTGTTTATTTTCAGATAGTTTCTTAATATTAGGTTCATATTCTGTATTCCTTAGTTAACATATTTTGCATACAATTCATTTCCAAGTTTATTTCTATTGGTAGATTTTACAAAATTCATTGAAGAAAACAATTTTTCACATGAATATGTGGATCCAAACATCTTTAAAAGAGCATTAGCAAGTTTCTTCATTGATATAAAATTATTTGGTAAAGAATCCCATACGTTTAATATAATATTTTCAATTTTTAGTGCAGGATCATTATTATCTGCACTACTTTCAAACATTTTTCCTTCTACTTTGAAAAGTAAGTTTTCAAATTTATTTTTCCACACAATGCTGCTTTGAAATTCAACTAATTCTATTTCTAAATCATGGATGCCTAGCTACATAAATTCGGTTAACTCCCTTGTTTCAAATTCCGTTTTGTATGGATATAAAATAAAGTGAAATGTATCTGCATTGGGCCTTTAGACTGGTTTTTTTTTTATAAATTTGACATTAGATATATAGTATATACATTATTTTTTAATATTTTTAATTGTCTGTTCTCTCTTTTATGATATAAAAAACAAGTTCATAAAAATCAACGTGTGGGTCACTTAAAAAGCCTGCATGGGTCAGTGCCTGACCCGTGGGTCATAAGTTCGCCATCACTGTTCTATTGGGTTGAAATCAGGACTCTGGGTAGACCAAATGATGTGTTGCATATTGTTGTCATTGTACTAGGCAAGTGTAGTGATTGATTTTGTAAATTCTGTTATGAATGATGACAGCTTGTATTATTATCCTGGAAGTATGCATCCACTCCTTTGATTGTAAGCAAATTTGCTTTGATATCCAACTTATTTGCACCAGGCTTTATAGTTATCTTTTTGTTAAGACAATTTAGGTATTTATATGTAGTAAAATTGGTGTGATGACATTCTATGCAAGAGTATAGAACAAATAAATCTGTATCATACTTTTTTCATAATGAAAAAGTATATGTATATAAATTTTTAGTTATAAAATATTTCACAGTAATACTTTCAAAAAATCTTCTCACAGCTGGTTACATAGTAAATAACACCAATGAACCTTTATAATTAAACCAGCAAATAAAGTTTTTAATACAAGTGCTTTTGATCCTAATTGGGATCTGCTTCAGGTCAAAATGTTCTATACAAAAATTTGGAATGCTTAAAGATTAAATATTTGAACAAATACAAAAACATCCATCTATGCATTAATGGCTAAATAGAACATTTTGACCAGAAGCAGATCCCAATTAGGATCGAAAGTGCTTGTCAAAGTATATTAAAAACTTTATTTGCTGGTTTAATTATAAATGTTTGTTGGTGTTGTTTGTTACCTTTAAAAAATAGAACACAACAGTTTGCAATAATTTCTATAGGTTTTAATTAAAAGTTTTTATAAAAAAAACACTTATAAGAATTTTTAAATTAATAAAAACTTACTTTATCTATAATTTCTCCTCTCAATTCATGTCGAGAAATAATCTGGTTATAAAGTTTCCTGTCCACTGGGCAAGTATTAATATTCTATAAATACAAAAGATATTGTTAAATAATATTAATAATAATGTCATATTTATTTCTTGAAGTGTAAAAAATAGAATGAGATTTAAGTATTCAAAATTGTTTTAAATATTTTCTTATAATATACTACCAATAACATATCAATAAATAGTTTTTATTAAATTTTCACAAATACTTGAACATTATAACAGTTTTTCTTATCAAATTAGCAAATAAAGCAATTTAAACATTTTTTAGACTAACAAATCAAATATTTTGAATGTTTATGCACCAATGTATTATTAACAGATATTCATTTTTATATGATAAACTGCCATATTTCCCTATAATTTATCAATGTTTGTATGTACTGGTACATGTAAATACTGAACATTTTAATACAGAATTAAAGCTCAATATTACTGAGTTTTCACTATGTATTAAAATATATTATGATAATGTATCACAATATCAATATATAATAATACAGTCACAAAAACTTCATGTATTTAAACAGTGATAAGTGTTAAGTGGCGAGAAGAGAAAAATGAAGCAACAAGGCTGTATTAAGTCAACTTTGTGCTTGATTTTAATGCACACTCCAATTTTTCAAACCAGAAAAGTTCAAAAAGCTCCTTAGAATAAAAAAAAACACAATATATTCCACTATTTTACAGTTTGTTCCCTCTCATTCTTATAATAACAAGAAAGAATAAATAAATAAATGTATATTATTAATTATTTTATTTAAAAAATAACTTTTTCTATGTTACCTTAGTCCACTCTAATAAACATTCTAAACAAAAATTATGATCACAGCTGTCAGGTGAACCAACTGTTTGTCCAATGAATCTATTTAAACATATAGGACATCTTTCAGAAAGGTCATTTGATGAATCTGAATCAATATCTGAATTCATTGTTTTATTCAGACTTCTTGAAATTTCACCATCTAAAAAAAAAAAATATTGAATAAATGTCATTTTTACAAATATAATTTTATGAATTCACAGTTACAATAACTGTATAATTATAGAATTAATTATTATTTACATACAATATAAAAACTGATTAATATTTCATTATAAGCTAATAAAATAATTTCTTCAAAGACAATAAAAACTATTTAAATATATCAAATACAAAATCCAAAATCAATTTAGACTATCAAAAATCAAATAAATTTGTCAATACCTGAATCTGTATGCTCATTCAAGTTTTCTATTCATCAATTTCGTTCATTTAATGAATACTAATTAAGAATTTATTATTCACTAAATGTTCTCTCTTATCATCATAGATGTTTACTGTACTGTTTTTCTACAGGTATATTTTGCTTTTATTTCAAAAAGAACTAATTAATCTGAGATATATTAAACATTAAAATGTTTTTGATAAAATACTGTATAATATGTTAAACAATAATGAAAAATGAGTATTAATGTTTGTTTTGCATTTAGAAATTCTACATTACTACTTTACTTGATTAAAGAAATGTTCAGTAGTAATTCCAAAACTATATATTATAAGCATATTTGTATCATCATCAATAAGCAGTAAATAACTAAATATGTGGTTACATATATAGCTATTTACTGTATATAACATACAATAAACTCTCTGTTAATCAAAACTCAAGAATCTGGCAAAATAATCAAATCTTTAAATAAAAACTAAATAAAATCCATTTCTAACAGAAATATGTAGTATATAAGTATAACCTTGGTACACCACTGTAAGTCCATGCCTTTTGCACCACATTTGTCTCCCACTGCCATTTAATTAAAATTGCATACTGCATTCACAAAGCTATTTTTATACCATAATAAAACTGTGTTATATTAAGTTAAATTTGTCTTAATTTGCTTTTAATTACTGTATTTCAATATTAATATCAAGTCAACACAGCTTATGGTATGATATGGTATAATAGGAGGTACAGTACAATATTAGTTATACCTATTTTTAATAGTAACTATCAAGCAACCTGAAACTACCTTTATCCAGCATCTACCAATCCCCATAGATGCTGATTAACTGAGAGTCTACTGTATACAAAAAATATATGTTCACACACAAATACAATCAAAAATCTTTTCAATTTGGACATTAGTGAAAATTAAGAAAGTTCAAATTATTCCTTTTAAAAACATTAAACCAATTTTCTGCAAACTTTCAGTGNTGAATCAATATCTGAATTCATTGTTTTATTCAGACTTCTTGAAATTTCACCATCTAAAAAAAAAAATATTGAATAAATGTCATTTTTACAAATATAATTTTATGAATTCACAGTTACAATAACTGTATAATTATAGAATTAATTATTATTTACATACAATATAAAAACTGATTAATATTTCATTATAAGCTAATAAAATAATTTCTTCAAAGACAATAAAAACTATTTAAATATATCAAATACAAAATCCAAAATCAATTTAGACTATCAAAAATCAAATAAATTTGTCAATACCTGAATCTGTATGCTCATTCAAGTTTTCTATTCATCAATTTCGTTCATTTAATGAATACTAATTAAGAATTTATTATTCACTAAATGTTCTCTCTTATCATCATAGATGTTTACTGTACTGTTTTTCTACAGGTATATTTTGCTTTTATTTCAAAAAGAACTAATTAATCTGAGATATATTAAACATTAAAATGTTTTTGATAAAATACTGTATAATATGTTAAACAATAATGAAAAATGAGTATTAATGTTTGTTTTGCATTTAGAAATTCTACATTACTACTTTACTTGATTAAAGAAATGTTCAGTAGTAATTCCAAAACTATATATTATAAGCATATTTGTATCATCATCAATAAGCAGTAAATAACTAAATATGTGGTTACATATATAGCTATTTACTGTATATAACATACAATAAACTCTCTGTTAATCAAAACTCAAGAATCTGGCAAAATAATCAAATCTTTAAATAAAAACTAAATAAAATCCATTTCTAACAGAAATATGTAGTATATAAGTATAACCTTGGTACACCACTGTAAGTCCATGCCTTTTGCACCACATTTGTCTCCCACTGCCATTTAATTAAAATTGCATACTGCATTCACAAAGCTATTTTTATACCATAATAAAACTGTGTTATATTAAGTTAAATTTGTCTTAATTTGCTTTTAATTACTGTATTTCAATATTAATATCAAGTCAACACAGCTTATGGTATGATATGGTATAATAGGAGGTACAGTACAATATTAGTTATACCTATTTTTAATAGTAACTATCAAGCAACCTGAAACTACCTTTATCCAGCATCTACCAATCCCCATAGATGCTGATTAACTGAGAGTCTACTGTATACAAAAAATATATGTTCACACACAAATACAATCAAAAATCTTTTCAATTTGGACATTAGTGAAAATTAAGAAAGTTCAAATTATTCCTTTTAAAAACATTAAACCAATTTTCTGCAAACTTTCAGTGTTTGTTAGTGTTCCACAATCTTTGACATCAACACATTTTCTCTTTACTTTCACACTCTTTTTTTTATTTTATTTTATATATCTACTAGCAGATGATTATTTCATACTTCTAACATTTCTACTATATTATATTATAGTATTTGATTTATATTTATTAAGGTTACCTTACGTAAGATTTTATCACACCGTGTGCCCAATCTAACACATTTAAAAATTATTTAAATTGTGTACAGTATAGGAATAAAGAATTTTTAAAACGTGTTAGATTGATCATTTGATGTGATAAACTCTTATGTAAGATAACCTTTACAGTTATACAAGTTCGGACACGTGCACTGTGTATCTTGTCAACCATGCAACTGTACTGTGTGGTTACCTATCTCTTATATGTATGCATCTTGCCCCTTGCCACCTGCTGACACCAAAAATATAATACTTACCTAGATGATATCTTTTAATTTATATGAATGTTTAACGAAATTATATACAGCTTATGTTCACCCTGAAGGCCCATTCAAAATATTGGTAAAATAAATTTTGAAATTGGATGAGTAGTTTCAGAGATTACCTCCTACATCCAAACTTACAAACTTCACTTCTTTATAATATTAGTATAGATAGTCTTCTCCAACATAACAACTACTTTCTTTCCTTTAGAGGTCATTTTCACAGTGTTTACTTTATTTCACAAATGTTTGAAGATGAGTGAAACTCAGCAAAACAATAGAGGCTTTATAGTGTCGAGTAAATAATAACTCGCAAGATTACAAACAATAAGATTATTAATTAACATGTTGACTGCCAAGAGAAGTACACTTTTATTCAACAGAAAAATAAAGTTGAAAATCTTAAAAGATTAGAAAAAGTTCAACAAAATATTAAGTAAATTCATAGAACACCCTTGAAATACATCAATGAACATCAGATGCCAATTCATAAGAAACAAATCTATCCTTATTACACTCAGGCAAGAATGTAATTAGGAGTTCTTTGATTTTTTGCATTTATAGGTTTTCTGTACAGTCGACCCCCCTATAACGTACGTTCCTATAACGACAATTCCTATAACGTAGCGACAAAATTGTAGAAACTTTCGTATAAAATACCTCCTATAACGTCGTTTTGCGACAAGATTGATAGAGTCTGGACCAATAGTGGATGAGCAGCCGAACTACTTTCCTCTGACCCTGCGCCACGCTACGGAGCGGCTAAATTGAGTTTGCTATCGTCTGTTTAGTATTATATATAAATTATATATAAATTAGGTACTGTACATATAATTATATATTAATTATATATAAATTAGGTACTGTATATATAATTATATATTAACTTAATTTATTGTAACTTTATTATAATTATATATATGCTTTCTGCCGCCTGGCAACACGCTACGGAGATTTTAGGCTAGTAAGTTGAGTTTATTA